>NC_025996.2:33086794-33274294 GCF_000442705.2 Elaeis guineensis
TAATTTCATAAATTTTATTGATTTTCTTAAAAAATAAGTGATTTAAAAAAATATGAAATTAGATATATTTATAAAAAAATAGATATTAATTTAATTGAGCAATTTAAACACCAAAATGAAGAAAATTTTTAAAAATTTAATACATATTTTTTTTAATTTTTCAGATAAAAATCGGAGTGCAAACAGAGCTAAAATATCTTAAAAAATAAAAAAAATAGCCTTCAATATACGGTGGACCGGCTACTCGGTCCACAGAGCCAAGGCGCGGTCCACCGAAAATGCTACGCGTTCCACAGGCGCGGTCTACAGGTAGCAGAAGCTATTTTGCGTCATCCAATGGCTGAGATTTAATTTGAAGATTGATCCAACGACTGTTATTTGTTGTCGATTTATAAGAAGATTTTTTGCACGATCGGACGGCCGAAAATGAATGCATCATGAGATCCGACGGCTGAGGATGCTTCCGATTGAAATAAAAATTATCAGAATGATCAACAGTCCAGAACCAATCCCAAACATGATAGAATGGCTATGGTTCGATCTGACTTTGATAAGACTTAAACTATGGATTTTGGGCAGATCTGGGCGGTCACATCTCCATCCGATGGTCAGAAATATTCTTAAGGAGATTAATATGATTTTTAAAGATTTTAGGACTCTTTTTCTGATCGAAAAAATTATAAAAAATTTTATCTATAAATAGGAGTCCAAAAATAAATTTTGTGAGCAAAAAAAATGAGTAGAAAGTGTAGAAAAAAATAGAAAAAAAATTAAATAGCTTTAGGGATCCAAAGAAAAGAGGAGAGAAGTCAGTACGGAGTACGACGAAAGACGGAGAGGTCATCAACCATCTTTTTTACGGAGACTTGGCTGATCAACTTCAGATCCTTGTTATAGTTTTATTTTTATTTTATTTTATTATTTCTTTTAAATTTTTATACTTGAATTTTAATTTTAATTAATACAAAATTTATTTTTCTGCACTTTAAATTTTTATCTTTTATTTTTTACACGTAGATGCTAGAATTTAATTAGTAGATCTTAGTACCAATTTATTTTTATACTTTTTAAATTTTTATTATTTATTCTTATTGCAAGTAGATGCTAGGATCTAGTTAGTAGATCTTAGTACCCGATTTATTTTTCGTACTTTTAATTTTTATTTTTTGACTTAAATTGCTTTCTTCAAATTTTTTTTTTTATAAAATCAAAGATTTCAAATCAAAATCTTACTTTTTCTGTGGATTCGACCCAACTCACTACTTTCTATATATTTTTTAATTTTTATTGAAGTCAGAATTTGATTGATAATCATGGTGTCCTAATGACAGCATCGCGATCGTATCAAATTTTTGGCGTCGTTGTCAGAAAAGACACCAATTTTAATGTTTGATTTATTTGATTTTTTTGTGACTATTGCTTACTAACTTTTTTTATCTTTTGCAGAAAAAAAATTTAAAAATTCAAAAAAAAAAGGAGATAGAAAGCTTCCAAGTTGGTGAGATCAATCCTAACCCTAGCCTTAACTATTTTTTTAGTATTAATTACTATTTTTTTTAAATTAACCTAAAATTCATCCATATAAACTAATAAAAATTGCATGACAAGAGTAGAAACTTAATGTTTAGGAGCATTCATCATTGTAGATTTATTTTTGGTGATCGTGAAGACAAGATAAGCTTTCAAGTTTTATTAGTTTCATGCATCTAATTTAGTTGCATAGAACCCCTTATTTGAAATTGATTGTGCATATTTATCTCAAATCAATTTAAGGAACACCCATAACAAGATAAGATGGGAATTTCATCACCCTCCTTGGCCCAAACAACCAACCAGCATCCCACATTAACCCTAGCCTAACTAAAATCAAGTAGACATTGGCCCTAGTATTAATCGAGTTCAGTTCTGAATATTGTGGTCAAGTTAAGTGCAAAGTAAGTTCGGACTCACTCCTGAAACTGGTGTCTAAGGCTAGAGGTTATAAAGCTCAGCTAAGTGGATTTTGATTATTTAATTAATTCGTTAGCTTATCTGGCCAATTCAATTGGTGTCTAAGGCAAGCAACGAGGGACCCCACGATCCCACCTCTTACTGGCTAGTTGAAGGAAGTGAGAACAAATCCAATTTACATTTAAGCTAAGCCACTTACATTGAACTGTTAGGTCTAAGAAACCCATAGGTGTCTCGGTTTAATTATTTGCTAACTTGATTGTAATTAACACTAAATCATAACTAATTCTTCCACCTTACATATCTAGGTCTAGGGCTCTTTCTTTCTTCTCTCTCCTTTTTCTCTTAAAAAAAAATGAAACAAAAACAAAACTTGAATCATACATTAGGGTTTGTACTGGTATATGCAAGATAGAAGATCTCTCTATCTGACCTAGTTGAACCCAATCTAAAATTGAATGTTGATTCATATTAAATCTGAAAATCAGATGGCTGGAGATCCTAGAGAGCACCTAGGCAAATGAAGGAATATTTTATTCTTTCCACCTATAACCATCGACTTGTATCACTTACTTGATATCCTGCAAGCCACTATGAGATCAAGTCGACCACAATCCAGATGCTCCCATCTTTCTATGAAATACTACTAAGATCCTTACAAGCATCTGGATGAGTTTTTAAAAATTTATTCCATGATGAAAATTCAAAATTTTACTGATGATGCACTTAGATTGACCTTATTCTTCTTCTCACTTAAAGACAAAGCCAAGTACTGGCTTAGCAAATAGGGAGACCAATCCAAACTTGGGCTGAAATCAGCACGAGTTTCTTAAAAATTCTATCCATAGGTCGAACCAACACCATGAGGCGAGCCATCACTGGATTTGCTCAGCTTCCAGGAGAACAAATTCATGAATCATGGGAGAGACTTAAGAACTTCTTAGAAAATGCCCACACCATGATCTATCTAAGTGGCAAATTGTTCAAGCTTTTTATGAGAGTTTAGGTGACCAATACAGACAGATGGTAGATGCATCTTGTGAGGTGCATTCATGAGTAAAAGTGAGGATGAAGCCGACACTTTATTTGAAACTTTGAGTAAAAATTCAATCAATCATACTTCATTATCCTCCTACGAAAGATCAATCCCTCACCAAAAGTGGACAAAAATTTTTGAGATCAAGCAAACAGACTCTAGTCCTAAGACCGATCTGAACCTAATAGCCAAGATTAAATAAAGTCGACCTTCTTGTCCAAAATTTGATCAGTTCCTAGCATTAGGTCAACAATCTTCTGCACAATACACACCACCACCTAATTATCAGAGATTTATTCTATCTGTGCTAGCCGACCCATCATGTGAGCGAATGTCCCATGGCTGCACAGTTTTCACCTTTCATTCAAGAACAAGTTCAAGCTGCCAAGGTTACTCCAAACCTGTCAATGATCCATTCTCTAACATATATATTCAGGCTGGAGGAACCATCCTAATTTTTCTTGAGACCCAACAGACTCAGGCTCAGACCAAATTCTTTCTTTGCAAAACTTTCAGAGTAGGCCTCCATACCAGAATTATGCCTACAATAGAGGTCAGCCCAGTCAATCTATCAGCCACCATATCAAAATCAGCCACCATACCCACCTCCTCAAAGACTAATCTAGTTGATGATAGATTAAACCAACTACAACAATTGATCATGATCCAACAAAATCTATCGCTAGGCTAGAAGCACAAATAGGATAATTAGCTGAGTCTACCATAAGGAGAGAACCAGGTCAACTCCCAAGCCAACTAGTACCAAATCTAGGAACAATCCATCCACTCATCAACCACCTGGACCTAGTCATCAATCCAATGTCCCATCTAAGAATCCTCAATTTGAAAATGCCAAAGCAATTACTGAACTTAGAAGTGATAGGATTCTTAAGGACCCATACCAAGATCAGATGAGAGAAGCTAGTACTGATGCTAGCCAAATAAAAATTTGGAAGAAGAGATTAGAACTGAGACTAACCTGATAGAAGAACAGAGCCAAAAATTGCTACTGATCTAAACAGAAAAGACAAAGAAAAAAGAAGGCGGATGAGTTACCTGAGACATATAGACCAAAAGTTCATTTCCTTCAGCCTTAGAAGCTGGTTCTTCCCGTAAAAAGCAAGGAGCAAGCAACGAGGAACTGATGGAGTTGTTTAAACAAGTTCACATTAATATACCCCTCCTTCATGCAATTCAACATGTCCCAGCCTATGCTAAATTTCTTAAGGAACTTTGCACCCAAAAGCGTGAGCCACGAACAATAAAGAGAATCATGTTATCTGAGGATGTTAGTATATCTTGTTAAATTTATTTCCTCAGAAAATGAAAGATCCTGGTGCTCCTTTGATTTCATGTGTTATAGGAGGCATCACCTTTGACCGAGCCTTGTTAGACTTAGGAGCTAGTGTCAATCTACTTCCAACCTCGGTCTATGAAAAATTTGGGATAGGAGAACTAAACCCACATCGATTATTTTACAACTAGCTGATAGATCTGTCAAGACTCCACATGGTCTGATTGAGGATGTTATAGTTAAAGTCAATACATGCTATTTTTCAGTAAACTTTCTCATACTTGATATGGAACCATCCCAAGAGCTGAATCAAAATCCCATAATTTTAGGTCGCCATTCCTAGCCACTGCCAATGCCAATATTAATTGTAAAATAAGAGCTATGGATATTTCTTTTGGGGATCAAAAGATGAGAATCAATATTTTTAATGCCTCGAAGTATGCTCAAAAAGAAAAAACTGTTCATTAATTGATATGATAGATGAGATAGTTGAAACTGATTTTGCCTTAGATTTGAAAGAAGATGATATTCAGGATGAATTCAATGACGCAATCCAATATCAGGAGGTGAATGCCTTGCTTGATTCACCTCATTTAGCACAATCACTACCTTGGTTAATGAAAATTGAGTCTTTACCTAAGTTAACATCTGAACCACTACGTCCTTCAATCCAGGCCCCACCACAACTTGAACTGAAACTTTTGCCTGAATCACTCAAGTATGCATTTTTAGGACTTGAGAAAACTCTGCCAATAATCATTGCCTCTGACCTAACCTACGAACAGAAGACCAATTGTTAAATGTATTAAAAGCACATAAAGAGGCCATAGGTTGGACCGTTGCTGATTTAAAAGGTATTGGTCCATCAATATGCGTGCACCATATTTACATAGAGGATAATGCCAAATCCATCTGAGAAATGCAAAGATGGCTCAACCTGAATATGCAAGATGTAGTCATGAAGGAGGTAATTAAATGGTTAGATGCTGGTATCATTTATCCTATTTCTGACAGCCATTGGGTGAGTCTACTCAAGTCGTTTCAAAGAAATCTGGACTCACGGTTGTCCACACTGACCATGGAGAACTTGTACCAATGCAACTTTCTACTGGGTGGTGTGTCTGCATAGATTATAGAAAACTTAATGCAGCCATCCGTAAGGATCATTTTTTCTTACCCTTTATTGACCAAATCTTAGAGAGATTAGCTGGCCAACAATATTTCTGCTTTTTAGATGGATACTCAGGATACAATCAGGTAGTAATCTATCTAGAAGATCAAGAAAAGACCACCTTCACATGTCCCTATGGAACCTTTGCTTTCCGTAGAATGCTTTTTGGATTATGTAATGCACCCGTAACTTTTCAAAGGTGCATGATATCAATATTTTCAGATATGGTAGGAGATTTTCTAGAGATATTCATGGATGATTTTTCAATCTTTGGAAAATCTTTCGAAAGTTGCCTCAAAATTTGAAGAAAATGTTAAAATGATGCATTGAGGCCAATTTAGTTTTAAGTTGGGAGAAGAGCCATTTCATGGTTAAAAAGGGAATTGTATTAGGGCATATTATTTCCAAAAGAGGGATTGAGGTTGATAGAGCAAAGGTTGAACTAATTTCTAAACTTCCTCCACCCACTTTTGTCAAACAAATTCGATCTTTCCTTAGTCATGTAGGATTTTACCGTCGTTTCATCAAAAACTTTTCTAAAACATCCCGCCCTCTATGTAATTTGCTTGGTAAGGATGTCCCCTTTAACTTTGATGAATAATGTCTAAAAGCTTATGAATTTCTGAAAGAAGCTGTGACCAAAGCTGCAATCATCCAACCACCAGACTAGTCACTACCTTTTGAGATCATGTGCGATGCTTCTGATTTTGCCATAGGAGCTGTCTTGGGCCAAAGGTAAACAAATATCCTGTAGTGATTTACTATGCTAGTAGAACTCTGAATGAAGCTCAGATGAATTATACCACAACCGAGAAAGAGTTACTAGCTGTAGTATTTGCCTTGGAGAAGTTTCGATCATACCTGTCAGGATCAAAAATTGTGATTTATTCAGATCACATGACTTTGAGATATCTGCTCTCAAAGAAAGATGCCAAACCACGATTGATTAGATGGATTTTACTGCTACAAGAGTTTGATATTGAAATTCGAGATAAGAAGGGATCTAAAAATGTTGTAGCAGACCACCTATCAAGGATCTTAGTTAAAGATTGTGAACCTGCATCAATTGGAGAATCTTTTTCAGATGAAAACTTCTGGTAGTTTCACATACAAAGGCCTCTTGGTTTGTAGATATTATGAATTACTTAGCAGTTGGACAAATTCCTGATGGTTGGTCTAAAAATGAAAAGGATCGATTCTTTGCTCAAATCAAGTATTATCTTTGGGAAGATCCTGAGCTTTTTCGAATTTGTGCTGATCAGATCATTCGTAGATGTGTTCCTGAGACTGAACAATTGAGTATCTTGAAATTTTATCATACTCTTGCTTGTGGAGGATATTTTTCTGGATGAAAAACTGCGGCCAAAGTATTGCAAAGTGAATTTTACTGGCCCACATTGTTTAAGGATGCTTATAATTTTAGCCAGGAATGTCTCAAATGTCAAGCATTAGGAAATATTTCAAAGAAAAACATGATGCCTTTGAATCCCATCTTGGTAGTTGACATTTTTGATATTTGGAGAATTGATTTTATGGAACCATTTCCACCCTCCAATGGTTTTGAATATATTTTGGTGGCCGTCGACTATGTTTCTAAATGGATTGAGGCAATAGCAACACGAACCAATGATCGTAAAGTAGTCATAAAATTTATCCAAAGGAATATCTTTTCTAGGTTCAGATTTCACGTGCTATCATTAGGACGGAGGTACCCACTTCACAAACCATCATTTTCAAACTTTGCTACAAAAGTATGGGATCACATATAAGATAGCTACACTATACCACCTGCAAACAAGTGACCAAGTTGAAGTATCCAATAGGGAGATTAAGAACATCCTACAAAAGACTATTAGGCCTGATCGTAGAGATTGGTTAGATCGATTAGATGATGCATTATGGGCTTATAGGATAGCTTATAAAAATCCTATTGGTATGTCTCCCTACAGATTGATTTATGAAAAAGCATGTCATCTTCCGATAGAACTTGAACACAAAGCATATTGGGCAATTAAGCAAATTAAATTTTGATTTAAAATAAGCTGGTTTCAATTGGATGTTGCAATTGAATGAATTGGATGAATTGAGACAAGAGGCTTATGAAAATTCATGAATTTATAAAGAAAAAATGAAAGCCTTTCATGACAAACATATTTCGAAGAAAACCTTTGAGCCAAATCAACAAGTCTGGTTATTTAATTCAAGGCTAAAATTATTTTCAGAAAAATTAAGATTTAGATGGGATGGACCTTATATTGTAAATCAAGTATTTCCACATGGTACAATCAAACTTTATGATCCTAAATCTGAAAATTTTTTTAAGATAAATGATTAAAGATTAAAACCATGCATAGAAGGGATATCATTAAATCAAAATATTAATCAAATAGCATTAACAGACCCACACTAAACTGAACAACATAGTCTGGCTGAAGACGGTAAACTTAGCGCTTCCTAGGAGAACCCAGTTTTCAAGTTTTCAATTTTTGCTTTTGCCTTTGCTTTCTTTTGCATTTTGTTTAGGATAATCGAGTCTTGCTTTGTGTCTTTTATAGGGATCTGAAAATAATCTTGACTAAGTTAGGGGGAGAATCAATTTTGAAAAGACTTATAGATTAGGTAATATCTCTCCTTTTCTTTCTTTTTACATGCACCGTTCATTTTTCCTACTCCATTGAGGAAATGTTGATTAAGTTGGGGGGAATAAAAAATTTTTTAAGTCCTCAAGTAAGTTAGTATTTAGTATTTAAGCATCTGATTATACTTAAGAATAAGTTAAATCAAGCATTTTTAAAAGAAAATTGATGTACAGATCAGAGAGTTTGTGAGATATTGAGGGATCAATATTAAGAAAACTCAATAAAGAGTTAAGTTTAAAACTCAAATAATTTTTTTTGAATATTTTTAAATTTTTCTACCAGCATCAAAGAAGAGTTTATTTTTATGGGCTTGTGTAAAGTAACTATACATTTTTATATATTCAAAAAAAAAAAATTCAAGTACTTCATGCGGAGTAACCGGGCCTCTTTGCCTAAGCAAGCATTGAGTTTCACATCAAAAAGTATGAAGGACAAAGAAGCTTTATTGTAAAGCTAGTTTTAATCGTAGTCTATTTGATTCGAGCAAGTAGTTTGAGGAGTATTTTATACCTAGTGCCCTAAAGCCATCTGGTTTGGGAGTCATTGACTGAAAACTCGCTCCATGGGTCAAACAGAAAGCTTAAGGAGTTAAGACACTCAATAGCAGTACAACGTTTAAAAAAAAAAGAGAAAAAAAAATCAATAAATGAAGGACAGAAGTAACAATATACTTGTCCATATGAAGGTAAATGATTTGGAGATAAAGGTAGGGATAATTTAAAAAATTCAGAAAAAATTTAGTGTTCTTAGTTTAACTCTCATATTGACTAGTATTAATACCCCAATACATACCTCATTTACACTCTACTGAATATCAATGGTCTTTTGAAAATATTTGGTAAATTCAAAATTTAAGTTAAACGATACTTAATTCTAAATTCTTTCTTTACTCGAGGACGAAAAAATTCAAGTTGGAGAGTGTGATAAGTGATATATTTTTATATTTATTATAGATATTTTTGTAATTTATGATGCTAACATCTTCTTAAAAACTTAATTTCATGAATTTATTGATTTTTTTAAAAAATAAGTGATTTTGAAAAAAATATAAATTAGATATATTTATAAAAAATAGATTTAATTTAATTGAGTAATTTAAACACCAAAATGAAGATAAATTTTTAAAAAATTTAATGCATATTTTTTTCAATTTTTCAGGTGAAAATAGAGTGAAAATGGAGTTAAAATATCTAAAAAATAAAGAAAATAGTCTTTGGTGTACGGTGGACCGGTGCTCGGTCCACAGAGTCAGGGCACGGTCCACCGAAAATACTACGCGTCCACATGCGCAGTCTACGGACAACGGAAGCTATTTTGCACTATCCAATGATTGAGATTTAATCTGAAGATCGATCCAACGGCTACTATTCGTTGCCAATTTATAAGAAGATTTTTTGTGCGATCGGACGGCCAAAAATGAATCCATCATGAGATCCGATGGCTGAGGACGCTCTTGACTGAGAATAAGAGATTATCAGTGTGATTCGATGGTTCAGAATCAATCTCAGGCACGATCGGATGGCTGTGGTTCGATCCGACTTTGATAAAGATTAAAACTATAGATTTTGGACAGATCTGGGCGTTCAAGCTCCATCCGATGGTCAGGAATATTCCTAAGGAGATTAATATGATTTCTAAGGATTTTAGGACTCTTTTTCCTATCAAAAAATTATAAAAATTATCTATAAATAAGAGTCCGGGAATAAGCTTTGTGAGCAAAAAATTGAGTAGAAAGTATAGAAAAAAATAAAAAAAATTAAATAGCTTTAGAACCCAAAAAAAAGAAGAGAGAAGTGGTTCGCTCTATGGAGTACGATGAAAGATGGAGAAGTCATCAATCATCTTTTCGACGAGGTTGACTGATCAACTTCAGATCTTGTTATAGTTTTATTTTTATTTTATTTTATTATTTCTTTTAAATTTTTTGTACTTGAATTTCAATTTCAATTAATGTAAAATTTATTTTTTGCACTTTAAATTCCTGTCTTTTATTTTTTACACGTAGATGCTAGGGTCTAAATAGTAGATCTTAGTACCAATTTATTTTTATACTTTTTAAATTTTTATTATTTATTTTTATTATAAGTAGATGCTAGGATCTACTTAGTAGATCTTAGTACCCGATTTATTTTTACACTTTTAATTTTTATTTTTGACTTAAATTATTTTCTCCAAAATTTTATTTTTTTTGTAAAATCAAAGATTTCAAATCAAAATTCTGTCTTCTTGTGGATTTAACCCGACTCACTACTTTCTACATATTTTTAATTTTTATTAAGTTGAAATTTGATTGATAATCATGGTGTCCTAACGACAGCATCTTGACCCTATTAGGCCCCACCTCCCTTAGCACCCTTTGGCCCCACCTCCCTCGACCCCAATCCCTTTGGCCCCGACCTCGGCGACCCCCTTGCAGCTCTATGCGACCCCCTCCCTGCAGCACAGGTATGAATTTTTTTTAAATTTTATTTCATAATAATATTTATATAATAATTTCATAATTAATAATATTTAAAGAAAACTTTCATCGATGGGTTTTGGGTCGTGCTGACAGTTGTGGCCGTGCCGGTGGGTTTTGGACCGGGTCGGCGATTTTGGGCCATCAGATTCTGGGTCAGATCCGGATTGAGATCTTAGTCAGGATTCGATCGTCTGGATTTTAATGCATGCATTGATGTAATCCTAGACTCCGTTCGAGAGTCGTCTAAGTCGTGCCGGTGAGTTTTGGGCTGTGCCGGTAGCTTTTGGGCCATCGGGTCTTGGGTCGGATTCAGATCGGGATCTTGATCAGGATCTGGTCTGAATTTGAATCACGATCTGGATCGTGATTTAATGCATCCATTGATGTAACCTTAGACTTTCATTCAAGAGTTGGTCTAGGCTTGCTGGTGACTGTGGGCAGTGCCGGTAAATTTTGGGCCATCGAGTTTTGAGCTGGAATCGGGTCAGGATCCTGGTCAGAATCCGATCCAAATCTGGATCATGATCCAGATTGTGATTTAATGCATGCATTGATGTAACCTTAGATCTCCATTCAAGAGTTGGTCACAGAGTCCCCAAAATGGACTGTGTGAATGGCTCTTGAAATGCCCCATTTGGGTAGTTCAAAAATATATCAATTTTTTATGTGTCATAGCATTCTTTGTTCTATTGTTGAAAATTCTATCATAGTTATCTCATTTGTTCACTAGGTATATATTAGATATGGTTAAAACATGATTAATGTATATCTGTACTTGGAGAACTATAGAGAGATGCTGTCAATTTTTTTCAGATATGGAATAAAGAACAAAGTTGTGGCAACAATAAAAAGTGTTGCAATTTTGAAAGGGATAGGACCACACCTATTAGGAAGAGTTGATGAGTTAGGATTCATTAAGCATTATTTTGTTTGCCTATGTAATGATGTTACGAACTTTAAGCATTAGTATGCGTACGCAAATTATGAGCAATTACTATCAAATTATCTTGCTGTTATTATGTTGTGACTCATTTTCACACATAATTTAATTACAGTATCATCATTTTTATAATGGATAAGGAGTGGATGAAGTTGAGTAGGCTCTCGTCAGAATATGAGGTGGACTTCAAAAGTTTCTTGACTTTACTATAGAAAAATTTAGGGACCATAGACTTATCCAATTCCTTGTAAGAAGTGTATGGGTGGGCCTTGGCTATCTCGTTTAGATGTAAATGATCACCTCACTATTTATAATTTTAAACCTGGCTATGAAATTTGTTGGGATCAACATGGCGAGGGTAGGCTGCAAGGAGCGATCAATATGATGGGGGAGTAGAACAAATGTTTGTGATATCTTTCATTTGTTGGTCACAATGACGGTGCATCTACGTCCATGCCTGATCTTGTGGTTGGTAAAATAACAAATAGTGAGGATATGGAGAAGGTCCACAAGTTGATGGAGGATGCTAATATTCCGTTGTATTTTAGATGTGAAAAGATGGTGAAGCTTGAGTTTTTAATCCAATTGTATCATGTGAAATACTCCAATGGATTCAGTAATAATGGAGTGAACTATATACTAGAGCTTTTGGGGACATTCTTTCGATAATGCACAAATTTTAAAAAATAATTATGAGGCATCAAAGATTATTAAATAGTTGGGCTTTACTTATAATAAGATACATGCATGTCTCCATGATTGCATGCTCTATTGGGAGGGGGATGCCAATCGAAACGAGTATACAAGATGCAGTGTATCAAGATGGAAATAGAATAAAGACGCACATCGATCCATGTTCCTTAAAAGTTGATGTGGTACTTTTTTTTGATATCGAGACTACAAAAATTATTTATGTCAGCAATGACATCAAAGGACATGAGATGGAATGGAGAGAAGTGAACAAAAGATGATGCATTAGGCATCCAGTCGATGGAGAGGCATAGCAAAAGTTTAATGAAACACATTCTGATTTTGTATAAGAGATACGCAATATGAGGTTGGGCTTGTCATGCGATGGTTTCAATCCATTCAAGCATATGCATACCAACTATAGTGTATGGCCAGTATTTGCTCATGTTTACAACCTCCCACCATAGATGTATATGAAAAAATTTTTTGCTTTCATGACAGTGCTTATCCTTGGACCGATGGAGGTAGGAAATGATATTGATGTCTATTTACAGTCTTTTATTGCCGAGCTGAAATAGTTGTGGGTTCAGGGTGTTCCAACTTTTGATGCTTTGATGAATGAGTAATTTTCTATGCATGCATGCTTATATGGATAATAAATGACTTTTCAGCTTATGTCCTAATATCAGGTGGAGCACGAAAGTGAGCTAGCATGTCCGGTTTGTGAAAAACACACCCGTCTAGAAGGTTGGATATCGAAGGAGCTTTAGCTTTATGGGGCATCGATGCTTCCTCCATCGAAACCATCTATACAGAAGGGATGCACACTCCTTCGATGGCACTATTGAAGAAGGTGAGGTATCTAATCGGATATTAAGAAGTAAGGTGTTGAGAGAGTTAATGGTCTCAATGTTGAATTTGAAAAGATGATCTGATTGATGGTAAAAGAGAAGCATCGATCAAAGGCATATGACACATACTTTAATTGGAAAAAAAAAATATTCTTTGACTTGCCATATTGAAAAATAAACTAATTACGCCACTGCTTAGATATCATACACATTCAAAGAACGTGTGCAAGCTCCTATTGGCAATGATTCTAAACATCAAGGATAAGACAAGGATGATTTGAATTTTTAGTTTGACTTACAAGAATGAGATATTAGGAGATCACTTCGCCCGAAGCTGGTAGGGGAAGAATAGTGGAGGCTCCCTTATGCATATTATGTTATGAATGCCTCAAAACGATTCATATTTCTTCATGTGCTGGAGAACATAAAGGTTCCAAATGGGTACTCGAGCAACATATCAAAGCGTGTGAACAATAAGGATGTGAGACTTATTGGACTGAAGACTTACGATTACTATGTATTGATGCAGAATTTGATCCCAATAGCTGTTCATCGTATGTTGTCAAAAAATATAAGAATGGTCGTTATTCGTCTTTGCAACTTTTATAGAGATATTTGTATGAAGAGGTTGCTTAAGAAAGATGTGAAGAAAATGAAAGCAAGGATGGTGATTATATTATATGATCTGGAAAGATATTTCTACCATCATTTTTCACAGTTATGATGCATCTCACCATGCACCTTGTGGGAAAAGTTACACATGGAGGTCCAGTGTTTACAGATGGATGTGCCCCACCGAGAGAAATATTCAAATGCTAAAATATTATGTAAGAAATATGAATCATCCGAAGGATCCATAGCAGAAGGTTTTTTGGATCAAGAGTGTATGGATTTTTGTACTATATACTTAAACAAGCTCGAGACATATCGTAACCAATCAATAAGGAGTTAGGATGATCAGTATGAGCTAATTGAGCCTGCATTTAAGTCCATTCATAGTCAGATGGACTTCCTACTTCATACCGTCTTACTGATTTGAGCCTCGAGGAAAGAGATAAGGCGCATCGCTATATGTTATTCAATTGTGTGATGTCATTGAGCCGTACATAAGTGAGCACTCAGCCTTATTTATTTATATTATTTAAAAAAATATATCTCATTGCACTAGTAACTCTAAATTTATTTCTTATGTAGCAAATACAAGGAGATCATAAGAGTAAAATACGACACTTTAAGCATGCGAAAAAGGAGAAAATGCATAGCAAAGAGTTTCCTGAGTGGTTCAAAGATCATGTAAGCGAGTACATATTCCTGTCTTGTACATCCTATTTGAACATGTTTACTAATTATGTATCATCTTTCTTAGGTACGGAGATTACCGCTCGATGATGTGAGCGATAAAGTGCGTGCTTTATCAATGGATCTAATCGTACCATGCATGAGTACAAATAGCTCATCATCAACGGCTACAGGTTCAATATTTACAGCCGAGTCCAAAATATGACAACACAAAATAGTGGTGTTGCCCAGCTATGCAATCCAAGAGGGAGGATGAATTAGTTTTAAAAATTTAAAAATTAACTTACAATTATGAAGATTATTTAACAATGAGCAGGATGGAGAGTGAAATTTATGCAAGGTGTAGAAGTTGGATGCAAGAATGCAGAAGATAAGAAAATTTAAAAGGAGAGCAAGTAAGCACAACACAAACAAAAAGATTTATAGTGGTTCGGTGCCAACCTTGCACCTACGTCCACTCTCCAAGCTCCTACTTGGAAATTCAAATCCACTAAATCGTATTCAACCCGAATACAACGTCGGAACCTCCGACTCTAGTTATTCCAAGCTAGAACACTTATTTTTGGGTACAACCAATCCAATACAATCGATTCAAGGTTCGATTAACTTTCCACGTTTTGGAACTTTCCAAAACAAACTATCAACTCAAAATAGAGTATAGTACTTAATTACATGAAAATACAGATGTAGCTCTTTTAATGAACAAATAAAGCTTTAAATATACTTTACACAAAGAGAAGCAAGCTTTTCTGATTTTCTCAAGGTGGTTGAAGACTTGAATGAGTTTTGAGGGGTTGGTGAACTTGAAATAAAAGCTTCTTTAACTTCAAGAGGGCTCTTGCTTAGGGTTGAAGTGAATGCTTAAAGAACCTTTTCAAAACCTTTTGATTCCCTCCTTTAAGTGCTTTTATAACTTTAAATGATGGTGGAGAGTAATCTGGCTGAAATAGAGCCGTTAGAGCATATTAAATGGGCATTAAATGCAGTCAAAACGAGCTAAAAACTAGTCGTTGCAGAATTTTTCGTCACAGGGGTCGACTCATAGGGTCGACTCATGCACAGGGATTGACTCATGGGATCAGCTCATATGGCGCAGAACAGAAATTGACAGTTCTGTAATTTTGCCTACACAGCAGCAGAGGTCGACTCATAGGATCGACTCATACACAGGGGTCGACTCACAGAGTGTGCCAGCCAAAAAATTCAACGTGCCGTTCAGCCCTTTTGCCATGAGTCGACTCATGGGTCGACTCAAATATATAAACATAATTTTCTTTCAAAATACACATCCAAAAATATTGAAATTCCCTCCAATAGATTACAAATCTTCTGCTCTTGCTCTTGAGGCTTTCGAATCAAAACTTGATAAAATTATGATTTTACCCCTGAAATATAATAAATTTTTTTTCAAGCCAAAATCATTAGTAACCCCTTCAAATACTTTGTAATCATCAAAATCAATTCAAGAGCAACAATCTCTCCCTTTTTGATGATAACAAAATGCTTGAGCAAAAGCATATATAAAGCATTGAACATGAATTTCAAATTTATGAAGATACATCACTTCAATATCATAGCCAAGTATTTGAATGAAATGCATCATAAGCAGTTTGAAGATCAACTTAAAATTTACTTATAAGTTCATTTGCTTTGAAAATTAGATAAAAAAGGAGCTGACGATTTTGGTTCTTTGACATATTTGCTTAACAATTTTACTTATTACTAATTTTTTATTGCTTATTGCTCATTTTTTTATTGCTTATTGCTCAAATTTAATTTTGATTCTCTACTCCTCCTTTTAACAGCATCAATTAAGATTCTCTACTCCTCTTTTTAAGAGATCTTGAAAGTACAAATTTTTTTTACTCTCCTTTTTGATAGCATCAATTAAGATCTTAAGAAATTTTAAGGATAGAGAAAAAAAAGAAAGATAATAAAAAAGATATATTTTCTTTACTCTCCCTTTTTGAGACCATATTTTACTTCTTTAGCCCCCTTCTTTAATTGCTTATTTCTCTACTCCCCCTCAACATAGCAAACATAAAGGATATATCAACTTGCTCATCTAGGAGATATTGTAATTCATAGTATTTCTCAGCACTAATATGAGTTATTTTTCATATCTCATAATTAAAACAATTCAATTTGATTACATTCATAGACATTCATTGAAAGTCAAAGCGCGGCGCGCCACACACACACACACACACACACACATATATATATATATATTCAAAAGTGACTGAATACAAAAGGTGTCCCAATACACATGAGTCAACTCAAAATACAAAAGTCATGGATAGAAACTATCCAAGAGTTAATTAGCTAACAAATATAAGGCCCATAAGATAGATCCTAGATATAGGAGATAAACTAATCTAGATCTAATAGATGTCATGGCTAGAGGGATCAGAATCTGAAGAATCAGAGATAGGGTGAGGAGATGTAGGATCAAGTCTGCGAGCACGACCTCGATCACGTCTGCCTCGCCACGGATAGAGGTACCAGTACGAGTAGAGGGGTGAGAGGATCCTGGAGCCTGAGAAGCTACGGACTGTGCAATAAGAAAAAGTCTGATGGTGTCTAAAAGATCTAAGGCTCTCGATACAGACTGCATCAGGGTACTGAACTGAGTAGAAACATTCTTACTGGAGCCCCTGATCTCTCTCCTCAAGAAGTCAAAACCACTCTCTAAGACTCCTCGAAGTCTAGCCACCTCTGCAGTTAGGTCTGAGACCTCTATAATATCCTCATGCAGCTGGGGATGGGCTAAAGCTAATACTTACCCCTACAAGTCTAATACTCTGCCTGTCAATCTCAAAATACATCCCTCAAGCTGCTCAATGCGTACTGACTGATCAGTAAGCATCTGAAAAATAGAAGAAATGTGAGAGATCAGAGTCTGATCTGAGTCATCCTGGGATGTCGATCTCCGAGCAAATACTGAAGTGACAAACTGCTGAGATAAAATGGAGGCAACACGTTGGGACATCATCTCAATCTAATCATTTGCTAGTCTGAACTCTGAAGGATGTGCCATGCTCTCTGACTGTGGAACTGAAGCATGCCTCCTCACAAACTCTAAAGACCAGCCTCGTGATCAGATATGAACTGAATATCTAGGGATGCTCTGTGATCACGAAGAGGTGTAGATGGTCCCTCCTCCTCTGCTCTATCCTTCGCTCTCTGCTCAACACCCTTTGTCCAACCGCCATCAGTCTTAGAAAAACCTATGCGATGCAGTGTGTGGTGGTTGATGGTGTCGGAATGGGATAGTCTAGCAATTGCCTCTCTCTCAAAACTGATTCTGAACCTCCTAAAAACTAAGGTGAGTGCCATACCAAAAGGCAAGTGAGCCTTGGACCTGTTCAGGGTCTCCCTCATGGCCTCAAACATCAATGCTGGAAGGTTTAGGGGGGTTTAGGTGATCACATGGTACATAATGCAAATATCCCTATCAGATAGAAGGTCGTGTCTACCACTCCTAGGGACAAACAGTTTGGTTACCAAGTAATGTAACAGCCTCATCTCAACAGAAAGAATTTTGCTTCCAATTTATTTAGACTTCCAATAAAGGTTCTCCCTAAGATAACATTAATTCCTTCTTCTTTAATAGGGAGCTCCATATTGATATAGCCTTCACAAGGCAAATGCAGTATCTGTCCCAAATATACTGGATCAAGAATAACATCAATCCCTTTTACTGTAGATTTCACTGTTCCATTGCTATAGCTTAAATTTAAGTAAAATTTTCTGATTAGATCGACATAAGTATTTTTCTTTAAAGAGCAGTAAAATTTTCATCCTTGAAACTTAATCTTCGATCCAATAGTGAACCCTTCTTTTTCAAAAAACTTGAAATCAATATGTTTCCTGGGTTCCACTTTTTGATCAGAGAGAGGTACCTTGCTTGGGCTGATTGGGACTGAGTGAAAACTGAAGCAGAACCTGGAGCAGGAATTGGAGCAGGAGAGGGCTCGACTGCTAATCTCTTTTGCACACACTATTTTCTAACCCGCAAACGGATTTTTTCTCTGTGGAAGCTTCATTTTGGGAGCCATTTGCACAGGAAGGACTTGAAAGGAGTTTAGGAGACTAAATGAGGTAGATAGGAAAGGATTCTAATGGAAAAGCCAAGATTTTAGAGAGGTGAAGCACTGATTTGGAGAAAGAGGTGGAATATAGAGCAAGCTCGAACCGCCCCAAATGAAGAAGGAAGAGGAGAGAACTTGGTTCCTAAACGGGCGATTTGAAGAGTGAAAAACAGTAGGAGGAGAGATTTGAGAGAAATCTTTGATTTAAGGGAGAAGAGATGGAGACCTTTTGATTCGGTGGGAGGAAAAGATGAAGGACTGAGTCAGCTCAAAAAAAATTCCCAATAAGAAGAAAGCGCCCGAAGGGTTTTGACAAAATTGCAAGTTTACCCTAGGGTCGACCCTAAGGGTCAACTAATGGCATAAAAAATTCAAAAGAATGATGGAACAATTTCAAAAAAATTTGAAACTCTGAGAGAAGGATGTTTACCCAAATATTGATCATGTGAATGATAGTTTTGAGCTTTTGAGCTCTTAAGAAAAATGAGAATTGAGCTCAATAGATTTGGTTCAATGAATTTTTGACATTAAGAATTTGGAATCTGAGAGATACTTAAGCTGATGGATCAAGGATTCCTAGTTCTCTTCTAATTTCATAAAATCTATCTTCACTTAAGGCTTTGGTAAAGATGTCAGCCAATTATTTTTCAGTACAAACATAATCAAGAATTATATCTTTATTTTGGATATGTTCTCTTATGAAATGATACCTAATTTCAATATTTTTGATCTAGAATGCTGAATTGGATTTTTAGTTAGATTTATAGTACTGGTGTTATCACATCTTATGGAGTTTCATTGAGTTTGATGCCAAAGTCTTCAAGTTGTTGCTTAATCCACAAGATTTGAGCACAACAACTTCCGACTGTAATGTATTCAGCCTCGGCCATAGATAGTGCTATCGAGTTTTGCTTCTTGCTAAACCAAGAGATTAAGTTAACTTTAAGAAATTGGCAAGTTCCACTAGTACTTTTTTATCTAATCTACATGCAGCAAAATTGGTATCTGAATATCCTATCAAGTCAATTAATGAGTCCTTAGAATACCATAGTCCTAGAATTTGTGTACCTAAGTATCTAAGGATTCTTTTAACTGTATTCAAGTATGATTCTTTTGGATTTGATTGAAAGTGAGCATACAGACAAACACTAAACATAATATCTGGTCTACTAGCAGTTAAATACAATAGAGAACCAATCATGCCTCTATAAAATTTTAAGTCTACATTTTTACCTCCTTCATTCTTGTCAAGCTTACATGATGGGCTTATGGGTGTACCAATTGCTTTGGATTCTACATTTCAAATCTTTTGAGTAGTTCTCTTGTGTACTTCTTTGGGTGATGGAGATTCTTTCCTTTTTTGTTTGATTTGGAGTCGAGGAAGAATGTAAATTCTCCCATCATGCTCATATCGAGCTCTCCCTGCATGAGCTTAGCAAAATCTTGACAAAGAGTTTCATTAGTAGATCCAAAAATAATGTAATCAACATATATTTGTATAACTAATATATCATTTTGATTTTTTTAATGAAAAGAGTTGTGTCTACATTTTCTCTTGAAAAATTATTATTAAGCAGAAATTTGCTTAGCCTTTCATACCAAGCCCTAGGTGCTTGTTTCAAACCATATAATGCTTTATTTAATTTAAAAATATGATTAGAAAAAGTATGATTTTAAAATCTGGAGGTTGTTCTACATAAACTTCTTCAGCAATATATCCATTTAGAAAAGTACTTTTGACATCTATTTGGAATAACTTAAAATTCATAAAACAAGCATATGTAAGTGAAGTCTAATTGCTTCTAATCTAGCAGCAGGTGCAAAGATCTCATCAAAATTAATTTTTTCTTCTTGATTATAATCTTTTGCAACTAATCTCGCTTTATTTTTATCACATTTTCATGTTCATCCAATTTATTCCTATATACCCATTTTGTGTCAATTATTGAATAATTTTTAGGTCTTGAAACTAAAGTCCATACATTATTTCTTTCAAATTGATTAAGTTCTTCTTGCATTGTATTTATCCAATTATAATCTTTTTCAGCTTCATCTATGGTTTTAGGTTCAAGATGAGAGACAAAAGCAAAATGATTGAATGCATCTTTAAGTGAAGAGCGAGTTCTTACACTTTATGTAGGATCACCGATGATTAGTTTCTTGGGGTGATTGTGATCATACCTTCATTCTTTGATAGATCATTTGTACCTAGAGGTTGTTCTTATTGTTCTTCACCTTTCTCATCATGTTTATCTTCATGTTCTTCATCATCTTGAATGGTTGAGTCTTTTAGAGTGATCTCCTTCATCCCTTCTATAAGAGGATCTGCATCATCAATACCTTCATTCTTCTTTGAAGGAACATCGTTAGTTTCATTAAAAACAACATGTATTGACTCCTCTACTATTAAAGTTCTTTTGTTGAAAACTCTAAAAGCTTTGCTAGAAGAGGAGTAACCAAGAAAAATCGCTTCATCGAATTTTGTGTCAAAATTTTCTAGTCTTTCTTTATCATTGTTCAAAATAAAACATCGACAACAAAAAATATGAAAATATGCAATGTTTGTTTTCTTTCTTTCCAAAGCTCATAAGAGTTTTCTTTAAAATTGGTCTAATTAAAGCACGGTTTAATATGTAACATGCCGTGTTAATTGCTTCCATCCAAAAATATCTTGGAAGGTTGCTTTCACATAGCATGGTACGGGCCATTTCTTAAAAGCTCTATTTTTTCTTTTTACTATCCCATTTTGTTGGGGTATCCTAGGTGTTGAAAAGTTGTGGTCAATACCTTTTTCATCACAAAATTTTTTAAAATCTTGATTTTCAAATTTGGTTCCATGATCACTTCGAATATTTTGAATTAAAAACTTTTTTATTTATGACTTTTCGATAAAATTTTAAGAAAATATGAAAAGTTTCATCCTTATGTGCTAAGAAGAAGACTCATGTAAAATGAGAGAAATCATCAATAATCACAAAATCATATCATTTTTCACCTAGACTAGTAGTTCTAGTGGGTCCAAATAAATCCATATGCAATAGTTCTAATGGCCTAGAAGTTGAAATAATATTTTTAGATTTGAATGAGACTCATGTTTGTTTACCCATTTGGCATGCATCACAAATTCTATCCTTTTCAAAATTCAATTTGGGTAAGCGATAACCAATTCTTTTTTAATAAATTTTGAGAGTGAATGCATGCTAATATGTACAAGCCTACGATGCCAAAGTAACTAGTCTCATTAATCTTTGCATTCAAGGCTACTAGGCATTGTATGTTTATTTTGAAAGATTATTCAAATCTATCATATAAACATTACCATGTCTATGCCCAACAAATTTAATACCTTTATTAATAGGACTAGTTACTATGCAAACTGAAGATTCAAAAATGACTTTGTATCCTTTATCACAAAATTGACTGATGCTTAATAAATTATGTTTTAAACCATCTACTAATAAAATATTTTAATATACTTGGAGGGAGTGATACCAATGTTACCTATATCGATGATCTTTCCTTTGTCATTGTCTCCAAAGGTGACCATCCCTCATTTTTAGGATCAAGTGTGATGAATTGAGATTCATCACTAGTCATGTATCTTGAGCATCCGCTATCAAGATACCATCTCCAGTTTGCTCTTTGGGATGCAAGACACACCTATACAAGAATCAAGTTTTGACTTTAGGTACCCAAGTTTTTTTGGATCCTTTTTGGTTAGTTATAATGGTTCTTTTGGAATCCATATTTTCTTTACATTGAAATTTTCAGATTTGTTAGAAAAACATGAATAGGATTTGTGTCCTACTCTACCATATTTAAAGCAAGTTATATTTGAAAATTTGTTGTACAATGAGTTTACAAAGATATTTTTTCAAAATTTTTATTTCTTTAAAGGGTTATATCCAAGATCGGCTTTATCATAAATGGCCTTTTGATTGTCAAGTATCATGTGAAGCTTATTTGAACTTAAAGTAAACTTCTCAACCATTGGTTTTAACTTGACAATCTCAATTTTTAAGTTCAATTTTTTTTGAGACAGGATTGATTTTTCATTTGAAATATTCTCATTTTCTTTGAGTAAAAGTTGATTCTTTGATTTTAATTCTTTATTCTTTACCCCTAGTTTTTTTAGTTCATCAATTAGATTATAAAATGCTTCATGAAGTTCTTCAAAGGTAAAGTCACTAGGAGTTTCAGTATTTATCTTATTTTTATGTGCCATAAGGCACAAGTTGGCTTGTTCATTTGAGTCTTCTTCTTCGGAGCTTGACTCATCACTTCCGCTCTATATAGTCATCATGGCCTTCTTCTTGTACTTTTTGGGATCCTTCTTCAGTTGTGGGCATTCAAATTTAAAGTATCCCAGTTTTTTGCATTCATAACAAATAAGGAGTTGCTCCTTATCCTTCTCTTTGCTATGTTCCCTTTTGTAGGTGGCCTCTTCTTCATTCCTTATTTTTTTTCTTTAAAAACTTCTTAAACCTTCTAGTAATGAGGGCCATTTCTTCATCCTGCTTTTCATTTTCTGTATCATTGGATTCTTCATCAGGTTGAGCAGTGGATTTGAGGGCGATTATCCTCTTCTTTTTGACATCTTCTTCTTGGTGTTATTTCATGCTTAGCTCATGTGTCATCAGCGATCCTAGAAGCTCCTCCAAGGATAAGATATTCAGATTTTGACTTCTTGGATTGTAGTCACTTTGGCCTCCCAAGTTCTTGGTAAAGACCTAAGAATCTTTCTCACGAGATCACTGTTAGAATAAGACTTACCAAGATTTTTAGACCATTAATAAGATCAGTAAAATGAGTAAAATTTCAGTTATTGATTCATCATGCTCCATTTTAAAAAGTTCATATTTATACACAAGCATGTTAATTTTTAATTCCTTCACTTGATTGGTTCCTTCATGAGTTACTTCTAATCTATCCCATATTTTCTTAGCTACATACATGTTGAAATATGATTGAATTATTAGCATCTAGAGTACAATACAAAACATTCATGCTTTAGCATTTATTGAGCCATTTTCTTATCAACCTCATCTCATTCTTTTTCGAATTTGGTTGATTCCACACCATCAATTATTCTAGTGGGTGTGTGTGGTCCATTTACTATGATACTCCACATATCATAATCGAGTACTTGAATAAAGATTTTCATCCGAGCTTTCCAATAAGTATAGTTTGACCCATTGAAAAGTGAAGGTCGGTTAGTGGATTGCCCCTCAGCTAGTGAAGCACCAACTTGAGTTGTCATAGATCTTTAGCTCTTTGATAGTTAAATCAAAGTAGGGCTAGAGCACCGAGCTCTGATACTACTTGTTCCCAGCTATGCAACCCAAGAGGGGGTGAATTGGGTTTTTAAAAATTTAAAAATTAACTTACAACTATGAAGATTATTTAACAATGAGCAGGATGGAGAATGAAATTTATGCAAGGTGTAGAAGTTGGATGCAAGAATGCAAGAAGATAAAAAATTTAAAAGAAGAGCAAGTAAGCACAACACAAACAAAAAGATTTATAGTGGTTCGGTATCAACTTGCACCTACGTCCACTCCCCAAGCTCCTACTTGGGAATTCAAATCTACTAAACCATATTCAACCCGAATACAATGTCAGAACCTCGACTCTAGCTATTCCAAGCTAGAATACTTATTTTTCGGATACAAGCCAACCCAATACAATCTGATTCAAGGTTCGGATTAACCTTTCCACATTTTGAAACCCTTCCAAAATAAACTATCAACTCAAAATAGAGTATAGCAGTTAATTACATGGAAATACAGATGTAGCTCCTTTAATGAGCAAATAAACTTTAAATACACTTTATACAAAGAAAGCAAGCTTTTCTGTTTTTCTCAAGGTGGTTGAAGACTTGAATGAGCTTTTGAGGGATTGGTGAACTTGAAATAAAAGCTTCTTTAATTTCAAGAGGGCTCTTGCTTAGGGTTGAAGTGAATACTTGAAGAACCTTTTCAAAACCTTTTGATTTCTTCTTTTAAGTGCTTTTATAACTTTAAATGATGGTGGAGAGTAATCTGGACTGAAATAGAGCCGTTAGAGCACATTAAATGGATATTAAATACAGCCAAAATGAGCTAAAAACTAGTCGTTATAGAATTTTTCCGTCGCAGGGGTCGACTCATGCACAGGGGTCGACCATGCACAGGGTCGACTCATGGGGTCAGCTCATATGGCGCAGAATAGAAATTGACAGTTCTATAATTTTGACCTACACAGCAGCAGAGGTCGACTCATAGGATCGACTCATATACAAGGATCGACTCATGGGTCGACTCACAGAGTGTGCAGCCAAAAAATTCAGCGTGCCGTTCAGCCCCTTTTACCATGAGTTGACTTATGGGGTCGACTCAAATATATAAACATGATTTTCTTTCAAAATACACATCTAAAAATATTAAAATTTTCTCCAATAGATTACAAATCTTTTGCTCTTGCTCTTGAGGCTTCCGAATCAGAACTTGATAAAATTATGATTTTGCCCCTAAAATACAATAATTTTTTTTCAAGCCAAAATCAGTAGTAACCCCCTCAAATGCTTTGTAATCATCAAAATAATTCAAGGAGCAACAGTGGCATAATGTTGAGCGTCACTATTAGGTGTTATGCTAGCTTGAGGGATTCACAGCGTCATACAGAGGATCTGAACCATTATGGGATTGTAAAGAAGATAGTCATCTTGGACTACTATTGTAAAGAAAGGGTTGCATTGATGAAATCGATTGATTTGATACCTTGTCTTAGTCAGAAATGAACACTGATGAGTGCAATTTTACTCTCGTCAACATGCAATGCCACTTCACACTGAAGAACTGTATATACTTGCCTCCAAGCTAGTCAAGTCTTCTACGTTAGTGATCCCTTGAAGCCTCAATAGGGTGTTGTTATGATGATGGTGCCTAGGTATATCTTTGATGATACTGAGGTTAATGACGATGTTGGACCATGCATACAAATATTCTTCTAAGATAAAACTTATCTGATATTGTCAGATCTAGATATATTTGTCAGGAGCAATGATGATGTCCATAATGTAGATGCCAGTAGGCGATGAGTTCAACATCCTAGTATAAATGATAGTATTTATTTATTTATGCTTTACTAATATTATTGTTCAACAATATGTTATATTTGTTAATGTTCATTAATGTTGTAGGTCACTATGGTACTGAAACGCCATCTAGCTTTTACCCTCGCTCCTCGATGGGCTACGTGGAGCTCTGTCTCCGCATCCACCTCCGCATTCCCATCAGCTTCAGAGGCACATACTCCTACTGCATCGGTCTTGACTTCGGCTTCACAAGCACATCTTGCTTCCACCGGCATATCTGAGCCTTCACCGACAGCACTATAACAAAATAGATATTAGCAATGAAAAAAATTCGTTGCTAATAGCCTATTTTCATCGCTAATAGCTATTAGTGATGAAAATTTTATCGCTAATATTTAGTCATCAATAATATCGTCGTTGATAATTTTTTACGATGAAAATTTTTTTTCTCGTAAATAATAAATATTATCGATAAAAAATTTTCATCATTAAAAAATTATTTTTTTAAAACTATTTACGATAAAAAATTTTAGTCTTAAAAAAATAATTTATGATAAATTAATTATTTACGATGAATTGTATTCATCGTTATTAATTTAATTAAAATTTTTATGAAAAACAAATTAAAAAAAGTATTAGCGATGTAAATTTTTTCTCGTAAATATCATAATTTCCAACAAAAATTTTTGTCACTAATAAATATTAAATTAATAGTGATGAAAATATTTTTATCACTATTAATTTAAATAAAAATTTTTATAAAAATCAAATTTAAAAAAATTTAGCGACGTAAATTTTTCATCATAAATATGATTATTTATGATAAAAATATTTTCATCACTATTAATTTAATTAAAAATTTTTATGATAATCAAATTTAAAAAAATATTAGCGATATAAATTTTTCATCATAAATATAATTATTTATGATGAAAATATTTTTATCACTATTAATTTAATTAAAAATTTTTATGAAAATCAAATTTAAAAAAATATTAGCTATGTAAATTTTACGTCATAAATATTTCAAATTTTGATGTATATTTTCATCACTATTAATTTAATATAAAATTTTATATTTTTAAATTTATTAAAAAAATTATTTATGATATATTTTTCATCGCTAATATATTTTTTGACGACAATATTTCATTAAAAATAATTTTATAGCTAATTTATGAATATTTTTTTAAAATAATTTATGAATAATTTATGAATATATATATTTAATTTATATTTATAATATTTTATAAATTAAAAATAAAAATAAAAATAATAAATTATATAATAAATTTATAAATAAATTTATTATTT
This sequence comes from Elaeis guineensis, assembly GCF_000442705.2. Lineage (NCBI taxonomy): Eukaryota > Viridiplantae > Streptophyta > Magnoliopsida > Arecales > Arecaceae > Elaeis > Elaeis guineensis. Next base: position 33,113,609 of record NC_025996.2, read on the forward strand.
TATTATATTAAATTAAAATTATAAGAAGTCTAAAATAAAAATAAAAAGCTACACAAATTGGCCATCAAGTGTTGGCATCTGCAGAAGGAGAACGGACTGGAGAAGGGGAGTGCTCAGATGAGCTCGAACCAGCCTGCTGTTACCTCATCAACTGCATCATCTGCTCCATCTGTACCATCCATTCCATCATCTGGATCTAGAGCTACTGGTACTCATTAATGCGTGCAATCAACTCATCAGCTCACTGCTCAGCCTTCCTTTGCACCTCCGCCAGCCAAGCATCACGGGCAGCATGGATGTCAGTCCTGGATGAGCGTGAGGTTGAGAAGCAGTGATCCCATACCCTAGACTCCTAACATAATAGGGTCTCGTACCAAGCACTTGATCATAGATCTTATCATTTGTGGGTGCGATCGAGCCCTTAGGGGTAGGCTGAGATCTGATGTCTATCATATGATCCTAAAAATTAAAGTTATAGCTATTTTAATTTCATACTAAAAATTAAATTATGAATAAAAAAATAATTAAAAAAACTTACAAAGAGCTCCTGGCTCTCCGTCGTCCACTCTCCTAACTGTCGTTGGTGGGTCTGCTGGTAGTTATCGATCATACCAGGAAGCTCGTCACTCTCAGCATCTCTCTATAATTTGAGAATAATTAATTAAAAAAATTTTAAATAGCTAAAAAATTATATACTAATTAGAAATTACTTACCATCTTCTTCATGTGACTAGCGAACGACCTCGAACCCCCATAATATGGTACAATTTGTCTAGCCTGATTCACGATGTTCTGGACACATCTTTTCTGTACAGTTAGCAGTCAAATTAGTAGGTAACAAACTAAATTTAAGAATAAATGATTCAATCATTGAACTCTAAAAAAAAAAAGAAGTTTGGATGTATAACCTAATATGCCGGATCCTCGTAATATCGCATATGACAGTCCAATCATCCATAGAGATGCTGTCATAAGGCTATTGCCGTGCTGCCTCCACCCCATGATCCTGCATCACATAGTACCAATGCTATTGGATGTGGTGGCGATGTCCTTGAAATGCAAAGGTAAATGAGCATCCACAGCTCGCCGCACACGATCCTCCTTAAAATCAATAATATCAAAAATATCCTGCCAATAACAAATATTAGAAAAATACTATGCTAATTAAATATTCACAGTATAATTTATTTTACCTATAACTGGATGTAAAAAATCTCTCTCTAAGCTGGTACAACGTGACGTTAATCGAAAAGCGTCATGGGAGTATAGCTGCAGCATATGATGCCCAGCTCGGTCTGCCATGGCTCGCACCATCTCCTAATGGGCTTGATGTAGCCGGGTGGTATCTCAATACGGAGATGCTATCTCGGGTGCTCGTATCTCCAATACTCTAGAGCGAGGTTCTTCGATGGACCTTGCCCTCGCCTCACTATTGGTGAAGACTGGTCTGAAACAACAATAAATAAATCATTAGTATGATAGCTATCCAAATAAAAAAATAAAATTTTATTATATAAAAAGTATAATAATACCACTCGATCCGCCTCACTCGAACCCATCTCACTGGACCTGCCAGTGCAGGACCCTTTGACGATGGAGCTGGTGTGATAGTGGAATCGGTGAAGGCACCTCAGTCTCTAGGATAGACAGCGACCGCGAATGTCGTCTGTCTCTTGGTACCATATCTGTAATTTTGACATATAAATGAATATAATATTGAATAATAATAATAATAAATAAATTACATTCTAATTTATCAAAAAAGAGTAACTCTGTATTAAAATTTTTTCATCAAAAATTTTAGTAAATTTTTTTCTAAAATATAAATATCTTTTATATTTAATTATAATAAATAAAAATATACAAAACAGCATATAAAATAACTAAATTGTAATAAACAATAGCAAGGTGCATTGTGCTAGTGGAACAAAAAAAAATTATAAATTTCAGCAGTAACACTAAAAAATTTATGCAACAAATATAAAATAAACTATAAGCAGTTGAGCATACAAAATAATATTAACGCAAATAATAACAAGAAACCTAATTTCGAGGACCTGATGATTTTTTATTTTTTTTAAAATATTTTTATCTAAAAATAATAAATAATTTTTTATTTTTTTAAAAATATTTTTTATCTAAAAATATTTTTTTTAAAATATTTTGTTTCCTAAACGAGCTTTAGACTCGACCTCCCACGGCTCCCGCTCCTATGGCACCGACGCCGTCACACACCCTGTGCTGCTAGGCCTCGACCCCCACGAACTCCGCTCTCGCGGCACCGCTGCCGTTACTCACCCCTCGCAAGCCACCCCCGTGGCACCGTTGCCTTCTCCAACCCCCCACGGCGCTGCTGTCCTCTCCAAATTTGGATCCTGATCAAATCCCGATCTAGATCCCAATCCGAATCGAGATCTCGACCTGGATCCCAACCTCGATCCAATTTAGATCATAATCCAAATTTTATTTTTGTTAATCAAATAATAAAATATTTGATTAATATTTTATTTTTTTATTTTTTTCTTTCTTTTTTTTCTTTTCTTTTTTTCTTTTTTCTCCTTCCCTTCCTCCCTCCCCACCGTCATCCACCCCTCCCCGTCTTCACCTCCCCGACCGACCCCCTCCCTACCGTCACCTCCCTGATCAACCCACTTTGTAGCTCTATGGTGCCACCGTGTCGCAGTCGACCCCCTCCCCACCCCATTTCGCCCTCGGCCATCGGTCGCCCCATCTCCAGCCCCGTCTCCACCAGCGGTGTTGGGAATAGTGTCCCAAAGTCAATCGTCAGCCTGTTGACGGTTGTGCTCCTTTTGTATTAGTACATGAATTATAAATAAATAAAAGTTATTTTGATATTTTTTCATCACAAATGTTTCATCTTCTAATGAACTCCTGTGTTGTGGTGAAGTCCTTAGGACTATTTAGACTCGACAAAGGAGGATTTGTCGCTTAGTCCTTAAACATGTTCGCGACCAAATGATACGTTGTTACCAAGGACGACAACATTTATCGAGCATAGGTCATTGTGTGCCATATGGGTTGGTTGTCCTCATAACCAAAGAGTGTGGAGACACTCCTATGGCATACAGGTGAGATATAATGGTACATCTGCACTGAACGTGACCAATTCCGGAGCTATTTCTGCTGTCAAGATTTGCTCCGATGGGATATGGGTATAAATGTCCCTCCGACCTGAAACCACCACGGTGACTTGCAAGCAACTCACTGCACTTAGGCACTGGACTACCTAAATTTTTAATTCAATGACGGAAGGCTGCTGGGTGTAGTCAAGTACTTGACTTATCGGTGCGTGTGTCAAGATGGGATTGACTACTCCAGTTTAGGAGCTGTGTACAGTCGTGTTTCAATTTAGTAAAACCTTGGCCAGGGTAGTCCTAGTGAGGAGTCACAGGACTAATTGAGTTGAGCATGATTCGGATGATATCATCAGGGTTGACAGTTTAACCCTGAGTCGTCCTAAACACAGGGGTCAAAAGGGATGAATTATATGGTAACCATATTCACGTAGGTTCTGAATGTTACGATTGTGATTATTCGACCTATCCGATCATCGGGTACCATTGCTAGATGGTCACTTCGATTAGTACAGGAATTGGTTCCTGTGCTACCGACTTAAGTTCGAACCTGCGGGGTCACACACATTAGTGGTTCCTTTCTGATCAGATGGCTGATTATGAGTCTTATATGTCTGGGACTCTATGATTGAGAATTAAGATTCTCTGATCATGAGTTCCACACATTTTGGATACCGGGGTCAAAATTTTGAATTTTAAATTTTGAATTTGAAATTTAAACTCTTTGATCAGGATTTCATATCGATGGTCTCTGATGCCTGATTGCCCATCGAATTTGGACTCAATATTTATGAGAGATTTAATTAGTGATTTGATCACTAATTAACTCAATTTGATTGAGTAATTATTTTTGGATCAAGTCCAATTGAATTGGATTCAGTTTGGATTGACCCGATTAGGTTAAATGTTGACCTAATCGCTAAGGTGGTTTAGTCCCTGATTTGATCAGGGGTTAGATTTAGTTAATTCTTGATTTGATTAAGATTTTATTGAGCCTAATTAAGCCTAATTAAGTTAGATTTAATTTATTCTAATTATGCTTAACCTATTTAGATTAGGTTGGCTCAATTAGGTTCAAACCACCTTGACATTTCTCCCTGCGCCATCTCACTTCTTCTGTGCATATTTAAATTCATGAGAAGCAACTTCTCATGAATTTTCTCCATGCAGAAGCCATCCCATGCCCACCCTTGTGCACCAAATATCTGGATAAAAATAAGTTGGTTGGCCATTCAAATTCAAAAGAAAGTTTGAATTTGAATGAGCAACCAACTAATCCATGCGCCATGGTCTTATCTTGTGCGTCCCATATTTTACACGAGAAAATATTTCTCGTGTAAACTCTCCATGCACAAATCAACTCACGCCCCTTCTCTTCTCACGCACAAGTGGATAGGGATGAGTTGGTTTTGCATTTGAATTCAAATTTGATTTGAATTCAAATGTGCAACCACTTATCTTTATCCTCTCACGTGGATAAGACACGTTCGATGTTGTTTTAAAAAGAGGAGAAAGGTGAGATGTGTGAAAAAATTTTAGGAGAGAAACTTTGGGGCGTGAGGAAAGTTTGTGCGTAAGGTGAAGGTCCAAAACCTTCCGAGAGAAAAAGAAAGAAAATTGAGCGCAGGGTTTCTAGTGTATACCCTAAGGTTTCTACCTAGGGTTTGGAAAGTGAGATTGGTGTGCCACGAGTGTCGTGAGTCCACCAAATTTTAGGAAGAGATCCATCAGCCTCTCAAACAATCGTGCAAATGATCTGGAGCATCCGAGGAGTCGGCACACATTGATCGAATGAGTTCGATCAACATCTGCCATCAAAAGGGTGAAATCACGAACTAGCATTCATGAGGAGCTGATCAGACGGGAGCTTCGTGTGGACGATCCACAGAGGCCAGATATTTGTGTGGCTACGATGTGATGATCAGAGCCCTCCGACTGTGATCGAATTACGGTGATCGACTACCCGCAAAAGGTGATGTGTTCTGAACACAGTACTGTAAAAGGTTTACTGATTCAAATTTGAATTTTAAATTTAAATGCATGCTGTTGTATCATATTTAGATCTTAGTGTATGGTTAATTAGTATTAATTAATAAGATTAATTAATAATTTCACTGTAAAATAGTAATTTTGAAAAAGATTTAAAATTACCATTTTGCCCCTGCACTAAATTTTTGCTACAAATGGTATCAGAGCCAGGTTCTAGAATATGATATACATATGCATGCATAGATTAAGGTGTAATCTATAAGTTTAAATTTAAAATTCAAAATTTAAAATTCAAAATTTAAAAAAATTTAAAATTTAAAATTTAAAATTTGTTAGAAGTTTCAAATTTGAAATTCAAAATTTGAAATTTGAAATTTGGTTGAAATCTCAAATTTGAAATTTGAAATTTGAAATTTAAAATTTAAAATTCAAAATTTAAAGATTGGAAATTCGAAATTTGAAATTTGGTTGAAATCTCAAATTTAAAATTTAAAATTTAAAATTTGAAATTTAAAATTTGAAATTAAAAATTTAAATTTTGAAATTAGTATATTTAGATATACTTGATTCAAGTAGCAAGTAATCTAATTGGGTTGGTTGCCATGGCCGTCCGGTCATAGGAGAAAAGTAGGATTTAAAGGCCCTCTCTTCCCATTCGATGGGGTCTCCTATGGCGGTAGGGGTGCCGATGCAATTATATCCCATGCCGATGAAGCAGTGAAAGAACTTAGTTATAAAATTTATCATGAATGTGTTAGATTAGATCTAAAAAAAAATTTATGATTTATTTTGAGTTATTTTCTGTTATGAAATGAGCAATAGGATTGCTGTTTATGAATTGTGCTGACCCGTTTGTAAAATGAGTCAACACATTTGGTGAACAAAAAATAAAATCTTTCAAAATTTGAAAATTATTTTCGAAATGCCAAACCCTGACCCATCAGCCCAAGTACTTAATTAAAAGAATTAAGTATTATCTAGTAGGTCTAGAATTGTGAATTAAGACCTAAGACAATTGCATAAACTTGTGGGTCAATGGGTTAGATGAATTAGGTCCATAATTGGGTTAGACCTAAGGTTAGCTTAAAAAATAGACTAAATGGAGTAATTGGTCAAATCTAATCAAAAGTTGAATTAGATTAGGTCAAGGATACTCTAGACTCAACTTCAATAGTTGTAGTTGAATGGGTCCATGTCTTTAACTAGATCAAGATGGACTTAATTCATGGCTACGCAGTGGAGCCCTATTTACTAAGTTGATCAAAATTAAAACTAATGAATCGGTTGGTGTCTAAGGTAAGTTCGGCAGTTTTGACTAGTGGTTCTTAAGCGGGAGCTACTCGCATTGATTCGATCATTGACGAGTTAATGGCAAATCCCCACCACTGATCTCACTTACCTAGCCAATCTGGTAAGTTAGATTTTGATTAGATTACTTGGTGATTAGAGCTCACCCATGTCATTAGGTAAATCAGTGTGACTGATTTAGGTGCTCCTAATGCCAGCTTTAATTAAATCTTTTTTTAATCTGACTTGGTGAAGTCAGTGGGAGGATTGAAATTGGCTGGATGATTTCTTCTCTACTATTCTTTAATAAAATCCTCAAAATTATTAGGTCCCTAAAATGATTAAGTTATAATGATAACTAAGTCATAGCCTCTCATTAAGTGAGTGATAATGAGTCCATTAGTTCAATGATCATTGGAGGCCCAAAGGCCTGGTGCTCATTGGCTAATGGAATTATTATTCATAATATGATAATTTGATTGAGTCTTTCTGATGGTGGTTAGGTTGGCGGCCAAAGTCGGGCCTGATCATTTATTGATCCAATTTACTAAATTAAGTCATATTAATGGTTGGACCTAACCAGATCTTTTCAGTGGAGGCCAAAGCCTACTGATTAGGTTCTGGGGCAAAATCAATTACTAGAAGTTGTTTAGAGAAATAACTGGTTAAGAACCTACCCATAGATGCACATGGGTTGACCAACCAAAGTTGGGTTCGTGTGTAGTCTGTGTGGATTCTAGTACCCATTAAGGAATTAAAGTAATTCTTCGAATTGGAGGATGAGACTACCAGTTCGTAAAATATTGAGAAAAACTTTAGACTAAAGTCCAAGTCTTTAGTATTAATTTATGTACTAATAGAGGTCTCGTTTTTCTTTATGCAACTATGGCCACTACCCTGTCGCTCCGATCATTATTAGATAATGACAAGCTCATGGGATCCAATTTTGATAGCTGGTATCGAAAATTGAAAATCATCCTTGAGCATGAACGGATCCTTTATATAGTAACGGATCCAGCACCTGAGGAGCCAGCTCCGAACGCTAGTAAGGCGATTCGAGACACTTACTTGAAGTGGCTCAATGACCGCACCACCGTTCGATGTATTATGCTGGCAGCAATGAATGACGAGTTCAGTCGAAAGTTTGAGAACGTCCAGCCACAGGAGATGCTTCAAATGTTGAACGACTCCTTTGGCACGCCTGACGACGTTGAAAGGCACAAAACTAGTTGTACCATTTTCAATGCTCGGATGAGGGATGGGGCCTCAGTCACTGATCATGTACTGTACATGATCGAGATGATTGAGCACCTAAGCAAATTGTGCTTTCCTCTGCACGAGCAGCTCGGTAAGGATGCGATCCTTAATTCCTTGTCCAAGTCCTTCCTCCCATTCTTTACTCATTTTTGAATGACAAAGCCTGCAGTAAACTACCACGGATTGTTGGGGTTGCTGCAGAACTTTGAGAAGGATCACCAACTCCATAAGGAGTCGGTGAATGTAGTGGGAGGGTCTTCTTCTCGTCGTCAACCCTTTGGGAAGGGGAAGAAGAACAAGAAGAAGAAAAATAAGAAGGTGCAATCTCATGCTGGGACAGTAGCACAGGGTCAGACCAAGAAGCGCAAGCACGACCAAAGCCAGGCGGAGTGCTTCTTTTGCAAGAAGCAGGGGCATTGGAAGAGGAACTGTCCTCAATACATTGCCTCCCTGGACCCGAACAGGCCAAAGAAGAAGCAAGGTAATTATATGATAACTCCTTGCAACTTTTTGATTTGTGATACTACTGCCTGGGTATTGGATACCGGAAGCCCTTATTATATTTGTAATTCGATGCAGGGTCTGCAGGTCAGTAGGAGATTTGATGAAGGCGAGAGGTTCCTGAACGTTGGAGATGGAAGCAAAGTTCCAGTTCTAGCTTTAGGAATCATGAGTCTTGTAATCAATTCTCGTAATGTAATTCTGAGTGAATGTCACTATTGTCCAAGTTTTTTATTAAATATTATTTCTGTAGGTCTTTTGGCCATGTACGGTTATGATTTTTTAATAAAAAGAAATATTTGCAATATCATTTTGAATGATGTTATAATATTTATTGGACAATTAAAAAATAAAATTTACTTACTATCACAGCCTGTTAATGTGGTTCAAAACTTCGGTAAACGCTCTAGAATAGATAATGTGTCAGAAGTCTACCTTTGGCACTGTAGGTTAGGTCATATCAATAAGAATAGGATAAACAAGTTGGCTCAAGAAGGAATTCTTGAAGTTAGTGATTGTGAATCACTTCCAACCTGTGAGTCCTGTCTTCTTGGGAAGATGACCAAGTCATCTTTTACTGAAAAAGGTGAGCGAGCCAGTGAACTTTTAGGTTTGATACATTCTGATGTATGTGGACCCATGAGCTCAAGTGCAAGAGGTGGATTTTTCTACTTCATAACCTTCACAGACGACCTATCTAGGTGTGGGTATGTCATTTAATGAAGCATAAGTCAGAATCATTTGAAATGTTCAAACTATTCCGAAATGAGGTAGAAAAACAAACTGGGAAGTGTATTAAAACTCTTCAATCTGATCGAGGAGGTGAATACCTTTTCAATGAGCTTCTGACGTATCTAGGAGAGAATGGGATTCTCTCTCAATGGACTCCTCCTGGAACACCACAGCATAATGGTGTGTCTAAAAGGAGGAATCGAACCCTGTTAGACATGGTTCGATCCATGATGGGGTTTGCTGGTCTGCCGATCTCCCTCTGGGGATATGCACTCGAATCGGCTTGTTACCTTCTAAATAGAGTTCCGAGTAAGTCTGTAGCCAAAATGCCATATGAGATATGGATAGGACGTAAGCCAGTACTCTCGCACCTTAGGGTTTGGGGGTGTCCGGCTTATGTTAAACGTTTAATTACAGACAAGCTTGGACCTAGGTCTGACAAGTGTAATTTTATAGGGTACCCAAAAGAGACCAAAGGGTATTATTTCTACCTTGCTGATGAGTAAAAGGTATTTGTCAGCCTTAAGATAATTTTTTTAGAAAAGGAGTTCCTTAGTAAAAAAACTGTTGCCTCTAAGGTCGAATTTGATGAAGTTCGACAGATGGAAAAACCGACACATGTTACTGAACCTGAACCAGATTTGATTAGATCAGATCCGGAGCCCATTGATTATGCACCCTTAAGGCGGTCTGGTAGAGTACCACATCAACCGGACAGATACTATGGTTTCTTGGTCCGGGATGGTGATCCTGTCGAACTTGATGAAAATGATGAGGATCCGATCACCTACATGGATGCAATGCAGAGACCTGACTCTGAGAAATGGCTAGAGGCCATGAAATCTGAAATGGAGTCCATAAAGGTCAACGATGTGTGGACATTGGTTGACCCACCCGAAGGAGTAAAACCCATAGGGTGTAAGTGGGTCTTCAAAAGGAAGAGAGGCGCAGACGGAAAGGTGGAGACCTATAAAGCCCGTCTGGTTGCCAAGGGATATCGTCAACGTTATGGTATAGACTATGACGAGATATTTTTTCCTGTGGCAATGCTCAAATCCATTCGGATTATGCTTGCGATAGCTGCCCATCTGGACTATGAAATCTGGCAGATGGATATGAAGACAGCTTTCCTAAATAGAGAGCTGGACGAAGAGGTGTATATGATACAACCTGAAGGATTCACATCCACAGATGAGTCTAAGGTGTGCAAGCTACAGAGGTCCATTTATGGACTTAAGCAGGCATCTCGAAGTTGGAACATACGTTTTGATAGGACGATCAAAACGTATGGCTTCGTTAAGAACGGAGAAGAGCCCTATATTTATAAGTGGGCTAATAGTCCAGTAGTAGTATTTCTTGTATTGTATGTGGATGACATTCTCTTAATCGGGAATGATGTCCCTACATTACAGGGAATAAAGATTTGGCTATCGTCACAGTTCTCCATGAAGGATCTGGGAGAAGCTTCCTACATCCTAGGGATGAGGATCTACAGGGATAGATCCAAAAAGTTGCTTGGCTTATCCCAGTCCACGTACATTGATACTATGCTGAAAAGGTTCAGCATGGAAAATTCCAAGAAAGGCTATCTACCGATAGGCCATGGAAATTCTCTCTCGAAGAGGGATTGTCCGACAACACCTCAAGAGAGAGAGCGTATGGGTAGGATTCCATATGCTTCGGCAGTGGGATCTATCATGTACGCCATGACATGTACATGACCAGATGTGGCATACTCACTAGGGGTAGTGAGTAGATACCAATCTGATCTAGGAGAGAATCACTGGAAGGTTGTTAAAACCATCCTGAAGTATTTACGAAATACTAAAGTCCAGTGGCTTATATATGGTGAATCGGACTTGAGACTTATAGGGTTTACAGACTCTAGTTTCCAGTCTGATCGCGATGATAGCAAGAGTGTGTCAGGATTTATTTTTACCCTTAATGGTGGGGCTATCTGCTGGAAGAGTTCCAAGCAGCACACTGTGGCTGATTCAGTATGCGAGGCGGAGTATATTGCTGCATCAGATGCTGCCAAAGAAGCGGTGTGGCTGAGAAAATTCATCACCGAGCTCGGAGTAGCACCCTCCCTTGTTGGTCCAGTTCTGCTCTACTGCGACAGCTCTGGAGCCATTGCTCAGGTGAAGGAACCAAAGGCACACCAGCGGACGAAGCATATTCTGCACCGCTACCATCTCATCCGGGAGATCGTGGATCGAGATGACGTCGACCTTCAGAAGATCGACGGGAAGGAGAACCTGACCGACCCATTCACTAAAGCCATTGCGGTGAAGGAGTTCAATGACTACAAGTCGAAGATGGGTATTAGATACTGCACCGATAGGCTTTAGGCCAAGTGGGAGAATATTGGGAATAGTGTTCCAAAGCCAATCGTCAGCCTGTTGACGGTTGTGCTCCTTTTGTATTAGTACATGAATTATAAATAAATAAAAATTATTTTGGTATTTTTTCATCACAAATGTTTCATCTTCTAATGAACTCCTGTGTTGTGGTGAAGTCCTTAGGACTATTTAGACTCGACAAAGGAGGATTTGTCGCTTAGTCCTTAAACATGTTCACGACCAAATGATACGTTGTTACCAAGGATGACAATATTTATCGAGCATAGGTCGTTGTGTGCCATATGGGTTGGTTGTCCTCATAACCAAAGAGTGTGGAGACACTCCTATGGCATACAGGTGAGATGTAATGGTACATCTGCACTGAACGTGACCAATTCTGGAGCTATTTCTGCTGTCAAGATTTGCTCCGATGGGATATGAGTATAAATGTCCCTCCGACCTAAGACCGCCACGGTGACTTGCAAGCAACTCACTGCACTTAGGCACTGGACTACCTGAATTTCTAATTCAATGACGGAAGGCTGCTGGGTGTAGTCAAGTACTTGACTTGTCGGTGCGTGTGTCAAGATGGGATTGACCACTCCAGTTTAGGAGCTGTGTACAGTCGTGTTTCAATTTAGCAAAATCTTGACCAGGGTAGTCCTAGTGAGGAGTCACAGGACTAATTGAGTTGAGCACGATTCGGATGATATCATCAGGGTTGACAGTTTAACCCTGAGTCGTCCTAAACACAGGGGTCAAAAGGGATGAATTATACGGTAACCATATTCACGTAGGTTCTGAATATTGCGATTGCGATTATTCGACCTATCCGGTCGTCGGGTACCATTGCTAGATGGTCACTTCGATTAGTACAGGAATTGGTTCCTGTGCTACCAGCTTAGGTTCGAACCTGCGGGGTCACACACATTAGTGGTTCCTTTCTGATCAGATGGCTGATTATGAGTCTTATGTGTCTGAAACTCTATGATTGAGAATTAGGATTCTCTGATCATGAGTTCCACACATTTTGGGTACCGGAGTCAAAATTTTGAATTTTAAATTTTGAATTTGAAATTTGAACTCTTTGATCAGGGTTTCATATCGATGGTCTCTGATGCCTGATTGCCTATCGGATTTGGACTCAATATTTATGAGAGGTTTATTAGTGATTTGATCGTTAATTAACTCAATTTGATTGAGTAATTATTTTTGGATCAAGTCCAATTGAATTGGATTCAGTTTGGATTGACCCGATTAGGTTAAATGTTGACCTAATCGCTAAGGTGGTTTAGTCCCTGATTTGATCAGGGATTAGGTTTAGTTAATTTTGATTTGATTAAGATTTTATTGAGCTTAATTAAGCCTAATTAAGTTGGATTTAATTTATTCTAATTGTGCTTAACCTATTTAGATTAGGTTGGCTCAATTAGGTTCAAACCACCTTGACTTTTCTCCCTGTGCCACCTCACTTCTTCTGTGCATATTTAAATTCACGAGAAGCAACTTCTCGTGAATTTTCTCCATGTAGAAGCCATCCCACGCCCACCCTTGTGCGCCAAATATCTGGATAAAAATAAGTTGGTTGGCCATTCAAATTCAAAAGAAAGTTTGAATTTGAATGAGCAACCAACTAATCCATGCGCCATGGTCTTATCTTGTGCGTCCCATATTTTACATGAGAAAATGTTTTTCGTGTAAACTCTCCATGTACAAATCAACTCACGTCCCTTCTCTTCTCACGCACAAGTGGATAGGGATGAGTTGGTTTTGCATTTGAATTCAAATTTGATTTGAATTCAAATGTGCAACCACTTATCTTTATCCTCTCACGCGGATAAGACACGTTCAACGTTGTTTTAAAAAGAGGAGAAAGGTGAGACGTGTGTAAAAATTTTAGGAGAGAAACTTTGGGGTGTGAGGAAAGTTTGTGCGTAAGGTGAAGGTCCAAAACCTTCCGAGAGAAAAAGAAAGAAAAGAAAGAAAATTGAGCGTAAGGTTTCTAGTGTGTACCCTAGGGTTTCTACCTAGGGTTTGGAAAGTGAGATTGGTGTGCCACGAGTGTCGTAAGTCCACCAAATTTTAGGGAGAGATCCATCAGCCTCTCAAGCAACCATGCAAATGATCCAGAACATCCGAGGAGTCGGCATACATTGATCGAAGAAGTTCGATCAACATCTGCCATCAAAAGGGTGAAATCACGAACTAGCATTCGTGAGGAGCTGATCAGACGGGAGCTTCGTGTGGACGATCCGCAGAGGCCAGACATTTGTGTGGCTGCAATGTGATGATCAGAGCCCCCCGACGGTGATCAGATTACGGTGATCGACTACCCGCAAAAGGTGATGTGTTCTGAACACAGTACTGTAAAAAGTTTACTGATTCAAATTTGAATTTCAAATTTAAATGCATGCTGTTGTATCATATTTAGATCCTAGTGTAGGGTTAATTAGTATTAATTAATGAGATTAATTAATAATTCCACTATAAAATAGTAATTTTGAAAAAGATTTAAAATTACCATTTTGCCCCTGCACTAAATTTTCGCTACAAGCGGACCCCCTCCCCAATCTCGTGGCACCACCGGCCGCCCATGACCCCCTCCCCGCCTCTATCTCACCCTCGGCCGCCCCTCGACCCCATCTCACCCTCGTTTCGCCCCCGACCGCTGGCCGCCCCCTCCCAGGCCCCGTCTTTGCCGATCGAATCCCTCCCCGACCCTGTGGCACCGTCGGCCACCCACAGCCCCCTCCCCGCCCCCATCTCGCCCCCAGCTGCCTCCGACCCCATCCCACCCCCGTTTCGCCCCCAGTCGTCAGCCGTCCCCTCCCTAGCCTCGTCTCCATCGGCCGACCCCCTCCCTAGCCCCGTGGCACTGCCAGCCACCCACAGTCCCCTCCCCGCCCCCGTCTCATCCTCGATCACCCCCCGACCCCATTCCAACCCCGTTTTGCCCTTGGCCACCCCTCGACCCCCTCCCCGCCGGTTGATCTCCTCCCCGACCCCATGGCACCACCGACCGCCCACGACCCCCCTGCAACCCCCTCCGCCCCTCGGTGGCTTGATCAACATAAAGAAAAAAAAGGGTTGGAACCTTACCTCCGGTGGATGGCGGTGCAGACAGTGGACTGCCGCGACGATGGTGGAGAGGGGCTCGTCGGCGGGAAGAGAGGGGGGGAGAGCACGGAGAGGGAGAGAGGAGAGGGGAGAGGGAAAAAGGAGAGGAGAGAGGGGAGAGGGGAGGGGGTGAGGGTAAAGGGTTTTGCATGAAGGGACGTCGAGTTGATATGCAATGAATACAGAACTATTAATGATGAAAATTTTCATCACTAATACAATTATTAGTGATGAAAAATTATTTTCATTTTCAATAATTTTTGCTAAAAAAATTTCTCTATTAAAAAAATTTTTTCTTTAAAAAAATTATTTGTGATGAAAAAAATTTCATCATTAATAACATTATTAGCAACAGAAAATTTATTTTCATCGTCAATAATTTTCGTCAAAAAATAAAAAATTTATTCACTAAAAATATTTTTTTGCTAAAAGAATTACACCCAAAAAAATTATTAGCGATGAAAAAAAAATTCATCATTAATAACTTTATTAGAAATAAAAATTTGATTTTCATCGTCAATAATTCTCGTAAAAAAAATTTTCTCACTAAAAAAATTATTTATGATGAAAAAGAGATATTTCATCATTAATAATATTATTAGTAATGAAAATTTAATTTTCATGGTCAATAATTCCTGTCAAAAAAAAATTTTCACTAAAATTTTTTTTTCTAAAAGAATTTCGCTAAAAAAAATTAATTTTTTTTAATCAAAAAGTTTGTTGATCTAAAAAAAATTTTCAAAATAATTTTATCAAAAAATTTAATTTTTTATTAATAAAAATTATATAAATTATTAATTTATGATTTTTTTTAAAAAAATTACGTACATAAAATGGTAGCTTGGCTATCTTTTGTAATGCATGCTTTTGTGGATCTAAAATATGTTAAAGAGCCTAGTTGATTTTCATATGATTTTATTAGGGTTGATCAATTTAGTCTAAAAATTTAGTGATATTTTTCATATGATTAGGAACTATGGTCGACACAAAAATTTATTATCCGAAAGAGTTTGATTTTTATCTTCGCAGCCATGCTAGTATAAAGATAATATTTTTTTTATATTTTTTTATTATTTTATTTTTTAGATAATATTTTTTTGGATAATAATTATTTTTTTACTGATACATTGCAGATGTTAACTAACAATCTTTGTTATATGTAAGTTAAATTTTGATCATATTCTTATGTTTTGACAGATACCTTGTTTGGATCAATTTTTAGATGATTTGCTGGCTTTAGTTTCTATATAGAGTCTGATCTTTCTGATGGAGAATCGACATCAATTGATGGTTCCAGAGATCAGGCTACTGTGGTGCATTGTCTGCCCTAGATTAAGGACAACATTCAAGAAGTTATATTTTTTTGTTAAAGATGTTATAGGATTTTGTTATCACAAGGGATTATTGGCCAAACTTTTTTGAGATGGTTTAGAAGTAAATGACACAATTTAGTCTATTGAACAGTTGATAAATTTTTATTCTTTGTACAGTTGAAAGTTGATATTTTTTCTGAATCAAATTCCCTGTGTTTAATTTTTTGAGGTGGTTTGCTCCTGTATCTTATAGATGGTTGATTTGGTTATGGGTGAAGAATTTTGTTGCATCATCCAACAAAATCTAAATACTGAGAGAATGATTCCTTTTCATGTGTCAGAAGACTTTTTTTTAATTTTTAATTATTTTTATAATTTTGGTATTTTTTAAATTTCTCATTTTTTTAAAAATATTAACGATGAAAATATTTTGATCATAAATAATTAAATATTTATGATAAAAAATTATTTTTTATCATAAATACTCAATTATTTATGATGTAATATTTTCATCATAAATAATCTATAATTTTTGTATTTATTAAATTTTTTATTTTTTCAAAATATTGATGATGAAAATATTTTCATCATAAATAATTAAACATTTATGATAGAAAATTATTTTTATCATAAATAGTCAATTATTTATAATATAATATTTTTATCATAAATAATCTATAATTTTTATATTTTTAAATTTTTATTTTTTTCAAAAATATAAATGATGAAAATATTTTTATCATAAATAATTTATTATTTATGACAAAAATTATTTTCATCCCTAAAACTAAGTTATTTATGATATAATATTTTTATTATAAATAATTTATAATTTTTATATTTTTTAAATTTCTCATTTTTCTTCAAAATATTGATGATGAAAATAATATTATCATAAATAATTGACTATTTATGCTAGAAAATAATTTTTTAGTATAAATAGTTAATTATTTATGATGTAATATTTTTATCATAAAAATCTATAATTTTTATATTTTTAATTTTTTTTTAAATATTGATGATGAAAATATTTTATCATAAATAATTAACTATTTATGACAAAAAATTATTTTTTATCACTAACATTAAATTATTTATGATTTAATATTTTTATTATAAATAATTTATTATTTTTATATTTTTTATATTTTTATTTTTTTTTAAAATATTGATGATGAAAATATTTTTATCATAAATAATTAAATATTTATGATAGAAAACTATTTTTTATCATAAATAGTCAATTATTTATAATGTAATAATTTTATTATAAATAATTGATAATTTTTATATTTTTTAAATTTTTATTTTTTTTAAAATATTGGTGATGAAAATATTTTTATCATAAATAATTACATATTTATGATAAAAAAATATTTTTTATTGCCAACATTAAGTTTGTTATGATATAATATTTTTATCACAAATAATTAGTAATTTTTATATTTTATATTGTTTATTTTTTAAAATATTGATGATAAAAATATTTTCATCATAAATAATTTAATATTTATGATAAAAAATAATTTTTCTTCGTAAATAGTCAATTATTTATGATATAATAATTTCATCATAAATAATCTATAATTTTTATATTTTTTATATTTTTTATTTTTTTAAAATATTGATCATAAAAATTTTTGATCATAAATAGTTGATTATTTATGATGAAAAATAATTTTTTATCATAAATAGTAAATTATTTATGGTGTAATATTTTTATCATAAATAATTTATAATTTTTATATTTTTTAAATTCTTATTTTTTTAAAATATTATCGATGAAAATATTTTCATCATAAATAATTGATTATTTATGATGAAAAATTATTTTTTATTGCTGATACTACTTATTTATAATGTAATATTTTTATCATAAATAATCTATAATTTTTATATTTTTTAAATTTTTATTTTTTTAAAATATTGATGATGAAATTATTTTCATCATAAATAATTGAATATTTATGATGAAAATTATTTTTTATCATAAATAGTTAATTATTTATG
The DNA here is from genome assembly GCF_000442705.2 of Elaeis guineensis. Classification (NCBI taxonomy): domain Eukaryota; kingdom Viridiplantae; phylum Streptophyta; class Magnoliopsida; order Arecales; family Arecaceae; genus Elaeis; species Elaeis guineensis. The sequence continues at coordinate 33,131,252 of NC_025996.2, forward strand.
ATACAATATTTTTATCATAAGTAATCTATAATTTTTATATTTTTAATTTTTTTTATTTTTTTAAAATATTGGTGATAAATTTTTTTATCATAAATAATTGACTATTTACAATGAAAAATTATTTTTTATCATGAAAACTAAGTTATTTATGATGCATTATTTTCATCATAAATAATCTATAATTTTTATATTTTTTAAATTTCTTATTTTTTGAAATATTGATGATAAAATTTTTTTATCATAAATAATAGACTATTTATGATGAAAAATTATTTTTTATTATAAATACTTGATTATTTATGATATAACATTTTAGTTATAAATAATCTATAATTTTTAAATTTTTTATTTTTTTTAAATAATAGCGATAAAATATTTTCATTGGGAGTAACATTGTTTTGATGAAAAATATTTTTCATCATAAATATTTAAATTATTTATAATAAAAATATTTTTATCATAAATATTTAAAAATTTAAAATTAAAATAAATATTATATTATTTATGTTGAAAATATTCATCACAAATGATTAGTATTTATGATAAATTTTTTTCCATCGCTAATAGCTAACTATTTATGATGAAAAATTATTTTCATCATAAATATTTTATTATTTATGATGAATTTATTTTTTATCATAAATACTCTTATTTGTGATGAAAATATTTTCATCGTAAAAACACTCTTTTCTTGTAGTGCTGCCATATCTCCGGCACATACTCCACCCACCTATCTAGCTCCACCGGCATCCACATTGCACGATCCCAGTAAGAGTAAGTTTTCATTGTATCAATTATTTATTTATTTATTTTTTATATAGTTATTACACACTCTTATATATTCGTAATATATTTTCATTGTAGATGTATCATCCAGTAGGATATCTTACAGTCCCATATGCATGCCGCATGTGTAGAATCGTCAACATCAGTCATGATGGAGTATGATCAAGAGAGAAGGCTAGCAGGGGAGATCGCATGGGAAATGTATTCTTTTTTGGAGTGCTTGTGAGGCAGTCTGACATCATTCCCGTACTGCCCATAGACTAGCGATTGATAGGCTCTCAGGTAAAGGACCGAATATAGAAGGAGATTTGGATAAGTATATCTTAATTATATATATATATGTGATATGTTTATACTATGTTTGATTAGAATAATTTTGTAACTGACTTTTCTGATAATTTTATGCAGAGGAAATACGACTTTTCAGATCATGAGAGGCTTGAGATGTCCGACTGCAAAAGATTGAAGAGTTGTACCAAAACTACAAGATCAAGCTCTATAGAGGATGGCTAGAGCACCATAGAGACACTGAGGAGGAGCTTGTTCCTTGGATCCAGGACTGTCCCTCAAGTCTGTGGGAGGGGATGGTCAGGTATTAGAGGAGCCAGAACTTTCATGTTTAATTTGTAACTTATAAATTTTTTATTATACTGACAATTATATTTGATTTTAACTTATGTGATTTAAATACTTTTTAAACCATATCTCGTCAGAATCGGAAGAACCAGGCTACTCAGAAGTATATGCTCACTCTCAACCGTGAGTCTATGGCCACTCATGTGCATAGAGAGGTAAAGGATTCTGATCTTTTAGTTTATAAGTTATTAAAGAGTTATCTTTTTGTATGTTTCTAATAAGCTGATTGATTGTTATAGCTAATGAGAGAGGGGCTAATGCCCATCCATAGCACCATCTTTCGATCAAGTCATACAGACAAGAAGGGCAGTCCAATGAATGTCGTGATCGAAAGGATTTTTATAAATAATATATAACTGAAATATGATTAGTATGATTAGTATTATAGCATTTCTTATGATATTTTATTTGAATTTACAATTACAAGAGTAGTTAGATATGCTTGAGAGCGAGGGTCCGGACATCTCTAGCTCCCATGACCGTCTCTCTCAGGCCTTGGGATCAGAGCACTCTGGGAGGATTCGTTGCAGGTTCGAACATACGCCGATGAGCTACTGGTTTGCTTTGAGCATCTTTCACATGCTTCCAGGGTTGTCAGCCGAAAGCAGTTTGACGAGACCTTAGTGCAGACAGCTCATACTCAGGGGTACGCATTTTAGGCTCAGGAGCGCGTATCTCACGCTGAGGAGTACGCATCTCACCTCAGCACAGAGCATCGTATCTGCTATGGTGAGTCAGCTCTCCGCTCATCTTGGAGCTGATTTTTGGAGCATTCAGGATATGTTGGCTAGCATTTAAGCTCTAGCTCCAGCTTCAGCACCTCTAGCTCTTACTCCAGCTCCTGCTCTAGCCCCTCCAGCTCTTGTTTAGTCCTTCCCGGTGATGACGAGATGCTTGGAGAGAAAAATTTTGATTTAAAAAATTTTTGATATATTTTATTTTTATTTAAAAAATATGTCATACAATTTAATCAGTAATACAATTTTAGTATTTGAGATATATTTTTGTATTATTATTGAGTTTTATATGAAATTTTTGGTTTCTGTAAGTTTTAGTTCGAGTAATTATATATTGAACTATGTCTTTCGATAAAAAATAACAAATTTAAGCCATTCAAAATTACTACTATGGGGAAAGGCTATGGCAGTGGTTCACAATCACTACTGTAGTTAAAAATCACGATCATAGTCCTATGACAGCGGTTGCACAACTGTTGCTGTACCCATTCCATCCACTATCGTGCTACATGCGAACTATTGCTATAGAGCTATGGTAGCAGTTGCATAGCCACTGCCATAGTCTATAGCAGTGGTTTCTTAACTGTTGCAATAGAGTTTAAAGCAGCAGTTGCTCTACCGCTGCTGTAGCTTCTATAGCAGCGGTTAAATAACGGCTGCTATAGACTTGATATAGCAGTGGTTAAATAACTGCTGCTATAGAAGCTATAGCAGCAAATAGATAACCGCTACTATAGGCTCTATAGCGTGGTTTGTAAACCGCTGCTATATCGAAAGATATAGCGGTGGTTGAGCAACCGCTGCGATATCTGGTTACGGTTATATAAACCACTGTCATAGACCTACGTCGATGATGACAGTGGCAGCGGTTGCGGAACCACTGTCGTAGACTATGACAGCGGTTCTTTTGGCTACGGTAGTGGTTGTCGATCACTGTTGAAGTTTTTTCTGTAGTAGTAACATCTAATGGAGCCTTATCAGCATGTGAAAAGGTGATTCTCTAGTGAGAGTGGTGCAAGTTATCCTTAAACCTGAGATCACCATGGTATCTAGTGTATGTAGATCCATACTTTGATTCATACCCTAACATGACTCTTTGGGATATATGTGGGATATTCTGGATATGGTGAAATATGCATGGAGGTTGTGAGTGGTCAATAAAAATCGATCACTCCTTATAAGAGGAGAAAATATACTATATAGTATCATAGGATGATGACTCAAAGAGTCTCTGCTAGAGCAGGGATGAATAATAAATTTTTTTTTACTGATTTATCAATCAAATCATTATCATCAGATCGAGATATATATACATAGATATTTGAGCTTGACATGATTTCATGCTCATAGCCTATCTGGGATGTTGTATGATCGAATGATTGAATTACACGCTAACTCACCAAGGAAGGATATTTTTTGATATGTTCATCAAATTTCATGTCTTTTGGGTAGTCATGACATATTGCTAGACATCAATCTTGACTTGTGAACTCGCAAGAATTAAAAGAGTTTAATTTAAAAATTAATTAAAAAATATTCTAATTGATTGATGTATTTAGGTTGATCAAATCTAATCGGATTGGTTTAGATCATGAGCCTAAGTCCACTGCTGGCTAGATATGGAATCCAATAAGGATTACATATATTACAGATTTAATCTTACTCTAATCTAATTAGATTTATTGTAAAGCTCTTTGTAGGGTAAGATTTTATCGAACAAAACAAAGTTTAAAAATAAGAAATCCCAAGTTTCTAATTGGATTTAGTTCTAAGGTGTTTGAGCTAACCCTAATCCTGTTGCCTTGAACTTAATAAGATTAGGTTCAAATCTATGATTTCCTAGTTTGATTAACCACTTCACATGAAAGAGTTTCATGTGAACTTGAACTCCTCAATGCCACCACACATTCCTCCACATCAAATAAATTCCAATGCCCAAAATAAATGGTGCCCAGAAGGAAGAGTCTTCTGGGCTCCTCTTAAATTTCTTGCTTTAACTCCCACACCTTGTCTTATCTTCCCACGTTTTCTCTTTAATAGGGTGTGCATAGGTTTGTGTGCATTAGAATAGAAGAGTCCTTCTGCATGAAGACTCTTCCATGTCCAACAAACTTTCCACAGAGAATTATTTTCTGTAAAAATCAAAGAGATCACTGCATGAGAAATGAGGTGCCAAGAGTTGGCACCCTTGGGTTGTATGAGGCACCCCTTCATTCTTTATTTAAGAGGCACTCCATATGTGATATGGCGTCAATTCTAAGGGGCTTTAGGCATGGGATCTTAGGAGAAAAAGAAAAAAAAAATCAGAAAAAAAGGAAAGAAAAAAGACAAAGAAAAATGAGAAAAATAGAAAGAAAGAGAGGAGAATTTGGAAAGTAGATTGTCTACTTTTCATGGTAATTGTAATATCCAATAGTTGGATATTTTTTATTTGGTTTGGGTATGTCTAGTCTTTTGAGAAAAGATTTAGGTATAGTCTAAGTGGAAGTTCCAAGGCAATTAGGTGGTGGTGCAACTTTATCCTTGGTCAAGAAATCCAGTAGTGCACTTGTGAAGATGACTGCAGCACTATATCAAATTGAGAAGGACCTTGATCAATTCTGTCTGGATCATCGTTAGAGGACATCTACTTTGGTGTCTTGTGGAGACCATCCTCTCATCGGTTCATCATCTTCAGGAAGGAATAAACTCTACCTTATGTGCATGCTTAAATTATTTGATTGAAATCTATAAGGTGTTCCTAGGTTTTGTGTTCCAATTGGCTGATTTTAAGTATTAAAACTTATTTTAAAAATATGTAAAATTTTGAAAATCATATTTTGCTATGCAACCGAACCCAATAACTATCTCATGAGAGCAAAATTGTCAAAGCAGGAATTTCAAGAAATGTATCCTAGCTAGGGTTAAAATCAGATCGGATATGAATCAGACACCAATACATCCATATCCATATTTGTTTTATCTGACAAATACAAATATGGATATAGATGTTGTTCAAATGCACATATTCATATTCATATTTATTTTAAACGGATGTGGATACAATTCGGATACTAGAAGTATGGATATAATTATAGATATAAATTGGATAATTAAACTTTATGTCTATAGAATCAAAGATATTACTAAATAAATGATAAATCAAATTAATAGCAATACTTATATGATTGTATATTACTCTTAAAAGTTAATAAGCACTATATAAAATTATATAGCGGTATAAATAGATTCCGATCTTCGGATATGGATCGGAAAGTTATCTATTCATATCTATATCTATTTTTCTTTGATGGATATGGATACACATATGGATATTAGTCAGATTTTAAAGATCTATTCATATCCGAATTGATTCAAATAAAAAATAGATCCGGACAGATATTATCTATACTACTTTCATCCTTAATCCTAGAATATCAATGTAGGCACAAGATATGAAATATCTAGAGCATTAGAGATTTGGAGAGACGAAGAAACTGATACAAATCGAATTCATTACCACTATCTAGTATCTAGAAGACTTGATAAATGTAGTATCGGTTGGCGGTAAAAATGGAGGGAAAGGGTATTCCTAAATTTCAAAGATTCAGATAAATTTGTTGGGACTTTAGTGTTATACAAGATATCCTTTCCATTATAGGCCTTAAAGGACAGAAAGATGGGGGAAATCTATTTTGGATTGGGGAACCGATGTTTTAGTGCTTCACCTATAATTTAGTTCGAAACTTTGTGTTCATGATTAGGACCAAATGCCAATACCAATGATGGGGGCACGTAACAATACTACTACAGTGGTTCTAGTAGCAGCAAAAAGGAGTGGCATGATAAATTATAAAAATAGTAGAACATGAATGGTAGAAGTTTACATAGCACAATAATCTATCGAGACAATAAACTCTTTATAGAGCATGGTGCCACTTCAGGATGGCATGCATCAACACGGCAAGCCCTCCTCTCTCTTCTTCTATCCCATTCATAAAACTAAATTGTATATAAACTCTTTTCCCCCTTTTATTCTATTCATATCTCCACAGACTAACCTAATGTCCTCTCTTTCGTATGCTTAAGCACTTGACAAGCCCCTACCCATCCTCCAATTTTGTTTAAAAAATAAAATATATAAAGTGAAACTTATACTCCAAAAATCAAAATTGTTGGACAGAACTATAAAATCATGTAGAGAGCTGGAAAGCCATGCATAGCTATCTCATGCATAGATCTTAGCATATATATGCCAAGCCAAGCTAGGTTCAACCCAATTGGCTGATATCAAAAAAACTTTGTCACAAATTAGCCCGTCCAAGCCCAACTTCAAACCTGAAATTCAAAACTCGAAAATGATTTTGGTTCAATAGAGACTATATTAACAAAAACTAAGATTTGATTAATGCAAGAAGATACTTAAGTGGTTTTGGAGGTCATTCTCCAACCATGGCCTCTCTCTCCTCCTCTCTCTCTCTCTCTCTCTTTTTGTTTATTAGTTAATTAAGCAAAGATCATTGGAGACTTTTTTTATAAATCAATTCATTCTTATTTATAATATTTTGTTAAAGATAATCTTTTATTTATGTGAAACCAATACCTTTTCAAATTGGGAAAGATATCTTTCTTTTTTTGAAATAACAAATCTTTTAGTTTTTAAATTTTAGTACAATTTTTTAATTATCTTCAATTTTATTTAGTATATTCCAATTTATACTAAATTGTTTTCCTTTTACAATTTTTGACTTCAAATATCTATATTTTATTTAATGAGCTGTGTTTTCCTATTTATATTTATATTTTATATTTTCATTGATCTTTTTCTAGCTAATTCTCTTACTCCAAAGTTTTTTTGTTATTATGGATGACCGTGGGAATTCTGTTTTCTAAATTCGTTCGACCTAAAATAAGGCAATATCTATACACGACTTACTACATCGTCCGAGACACATACACGCAGTCTTATCTCATGTAACTGCTTTCTTGCAACACTTTCCTCTTGCTTTTATGAAACGAAACCCCTCTTTTTTGAGAAAATAGTCAACAAGACTTTATAAACAATATTTGTATCACTACAATACCTTCAATTAACTAGTGTTTAAGTGGATATTTAAGGAGGTACGGAGGGGTTGTTTAAGTGGTTCCTTAAGGAGCTTGTACGGGGGGAGGGGGTGGAGGGAGGCATGGGACCGAGAGAGAGAACTCAAATATATTACGTGCACTGCCCAGCTATTATTCAAGAAGCAGAAGAAGAGAGAATGAGAGTCCGTACTGACTGCGGAGAAATTAAATATGTAATCTTACACAGCCAGCTGACTTATTTATTTGCAGTACAGTTCGACGAAGTAGATACATGCCCATCAAACTTCGGCTACCATACTTCTCCCAACTTAATACCGTCAAGCGCCCATGCACGTGATATGAAGCTATGCATGATAACAAAGCCCTTAATCTCTAGTTGTTGGAACCACGTGTCCTCCCTTGAACCATGTGCCCTCCACCTCCCGGCGTGTTGCCAGGGTTGCTTACATAATTGTTATACTGTTCTCTTGGAATTTCATGGTGGTTGCCATCATCAGTACTGGTTCCAGGGAAACTAGTCTCAGCTTGGCCTTCGGCAGGGGCTTCTTCCATCAACATTTTCCGAGGCGTCACCAAGCATAAGCTCAACGTAACCACTCCAAGAAGAACAATGAAGACCAACTTCATCCTTTCAATCTGATTACTGCTGCAAGAACATAAAAAAGTAGTCCCAATATTCTATAATCACGAGTACTTTAAAGGGATCTACAATATAGGATTCAAAATCAAAAAATACTAAAAATAATAACTTACCACCCAAACTTAAAAGGAATACGAAGACTTCTGCTGGGAGTTGTTGGGTTAGCAAGTGCAATTATGCTACTTATAGATAGTAAGTGGCAGAGCTGAGGCACTAGCAGTTGAAATTGGTGCGAAGCATCTGATTATGGATGCTCCACCAATATGAGACAACACTCAGTGGGGGGCATATATATCCTCATTAAATGATGGGTTAATGGACAATATCATCCAGATTAGGGACCTACGTGGAGGGTTTGTTGTGGCTTTACTAGGTGATGTAAACTAGCATTATCACCACAATTCAACCTTCTATAGTTCGCAACCATTCTTTTATTACTAGTATGCCTTAAATTTTAAGCACATATATCTTGAATTTTTAGTAATATTATACCATGATTTCAGAAATAAAATGGAATACACTAACTAAATTAACATGAAGTCCTTTGATGTGATGGGAGAGAACATACATTATGAGAATTCTATCACGACCCAAGGCCTTGCACAAAAAAAGACTAGTTGGAAGATTTTATTTAGATTTTTTGATTCTATATGAAAATTAAGATCGACCCAATGCGTAGCCAATATAGAAATAAATACATGCTTGCATGGATCTTCACAAATTGATATAAGCCTCTAACTTGAAAACTAGTTGCTTACCATGCTTATGAAACAAATGATATTTCTTCTATTGTTTTGTCTAGGATATCTTTGACATGTTTTTATGTGCTAGCATAGAACATTTGTTGATGCAAATTGATGCAGGGGATCTCCAATATGAACTAGAGACAATTTTTTAAGTGAATGATGAAGCCTCCATTCTAGATGTATATCTTGAGGCACATATTCTATCAAAGTCTTGCAAATACTGGTTGTGGTGGTATTGTGCCCTACGAATTTCATCTTATCACTTTTAGTGATTTGGAATCCATTAATAACACAGGAAAAGACCACCAGCAATATCATGCGTAGCTTACCAAGAAAGAATCTACAGGAGGATCGGCTTTGAGATACTCTTAGTTTAACAAAGATCACGAAACAAATGGATGGGATATCAACATATCTACTTTGTGCACCAAGGAAATGCACAATATTGAATTGATTATCCCCGAAATCACTTTTCTTGTGCATGACAAAATAAAGATTAAGCAAACGATTATAACAAATGTCCAAATTCAGACCTATACCTTACTACTTATTGGATGATCTATGAGGTGGAATTGTGCATGTTTCAGTCAGTTGAACAAGTTTTTTTTTTTCATTAAACGTTGAGTCGGATGTTCTTTTGACATTTTAAGCAAGGCATCGTGAGCAGATTAGTGCTGTCTTCTCATCAATGTCGTACTCCTTTCTTCAACATAAATAATGTTGATAAGATTCTAACAGCCATAGGAGTTGAAGAAACCGAAAGGTCATCTTAGAATTTAACTTGGTCTTCACATTTTTCCTACGTGCACGTGGTAGGCTGCTTTTCTTCTTGCATCCCATATTCCTTTTTTAATTTTTATGAGCAAATTCAATAGAACTTGTTTATATATTTGCCCTTTTCTGTTTATATGCAGTACAGTACTTGAGTACACATATAGCTATTGAATTATAATTACCCCTCTGTGCTGTGAACTACGTTGCAGCTGAACACATAAAAGTCATAGTTTCCATGAATCTAGTTCATGTATTAGTGCACAACAATATTCCTAGTCCCATTCATTTATCTCGTGAAGCATTTAAGTATTTAACCATAACAAAGCTTTAGTATACTACACAAAAAAGGCTTTAGTGATAGATTTTTCTATTACAAAAACCTAAAAATATGTCACAAATAGTTTATATGATAAATTTTGTGGTGAAAAAAATCTGTCATTGAAAATCCTAGTCACAAAAAAAAAAAAAAAAAAAAAAAAAAAATATATATATATATATATATATATATATATATATATATATATATATATATATATGATGAAAATTTTCGTCACAAAAATTTGTGATAGAAGTTTCCATCACAAATGGTAATATGATATATTCAGAATAAAATCCGTTATAAATTTTGATGGATATGTGAAGAAATAGAAGTGAAATACACAATGAAAGCCGATTTAAATTCTTTATTGTCAAGGTGTAATATCACCTGTCGAAGGGACTACCGACTTAATGTTTATCATGCTACATATATAACCAAATGTGGCTATTGTACCACTATATCAAAATCCTCTGTTTAAATGTTACTATTGTAAATGATAGGCTAGCTACTGCATTATCAAAAAAACTTAAAATATCTTCTTTGACTAAATTGCCTCTTTTCTCCATTGTTAATGTCATAGTACACATTCTTAGTGGTAGAGCTTATTATTCCTTTATTCATCATGTCAAGCTAGCTAGCATTACTCTAGTAATAGCATAGCTAATGTTGGCATAATCTTGAATCAAGAAATTACTGTTATCAAGAAGCATATGCTCTTGGTAAAGAGTAAAATATATCATAGCATGATAATAAAATGTAGAACACGAAAATTACCTTAAGAATAGGAAAAACTAGACATCCCACACAGTGAACACTTGGAATGGAGAGAATTTCTTCCATAATCTTTGGATTCTACTTAAACAAAAATGAAATTTTAAGTTTGAAAAGAATCAAGGGGGACACTAACTTTTAATATATCAAGTAATAAAATATCCTAGATATATTTTAATAAAATGATGCATTAGATTACGATTAGTTATATTTTGTAATTATATGTTTTCCAAAATGAATATTGCAAAATAAGAAAATTTTAAAAAGATCATTTATGGAGGCATTATTAATATGCTATTTTTTTAAATTTTATCAATTGCATGATTAATTTATCAACTATAAAGTTATCTAGACTTTTTGTTGGTCTCCAACATACTTAATTTTTGCCATAATGATCAATCCACTTAGACCACCATATTGCGCATGACTAAAAAGCATACAGAGAACTAGGGCAGAAAAATTTATCTATAAATCAGTCTTTTTGAAACCAAGATCTGTACATCAAACTCTCCTCCAAAATTGTTGAGTATTTTCTCAAACTCGTTCACCAACCTATATTCAGTAAATACATTTTTGATTTTTTTGTTGTTGCTGATTTTTTTTTTTTTTGATGAAATTGCAGGTGAACCATGAAGATCTTACTCTTACTTCACATAAGTTTTATTATGAGTATGGTTGTTTTTGAAACAGATGCAAAGGATGCAAGTTGTAGGGAGAATAGCTCAAAGTGTGCTCCACATGAAATAATGGTAGAAAAAGTGCAACAACTTCCAAGAGATTTAAATCTCAATTTGCACACAAGTGGAAGAAGTGACAAAAACAAGGTCTACATCAAAAGGCTTGTCCAGGAAATAGTTGACGACAAATTGCCAAATGATTTTCATATGATGGAAGATGGAAGCAAGACAAACTACAAGATGAACAATGATCCTCTTCCAAAGTCCTCACAAACTATTCCTGGTGATCATTACAAACTAATCTGTAACATATGTGATTGTAACAAAATGCCTCCTTATTGTCCTCACCGTATGGTTGGACAAAATATCCCATAGTTTGTTACTACAACTACAAAATAATACGAACCTAAACTCCCTACTTGTTAAGCAGAAATAATATTCCAACTAGTCATGGAAATCAGTTTCCACTTATCATATGTACCATGCTATGTCATGGACTTTGTGTGACATATCAGGAGATGTGATGAAAAAAATTTCTTTAACTTACTATATTTGTGTATGTTCTAGAATAAAATTTTACTTATTGTGTTCATTTTATATTGCTATTTGATTTATTATGCATATAAAATTGAAGAAATTTCACAATTGTATGGAAAATAAATCTGTGATTATGCGATCACAAACATATATTTTATCAATCTGCAACCAATATATACTTTAATTTATTTCTTGCCTCCACTTTTGCTTAATTATATTATTTTATGACAATATAATAACAATGACTTCTGTCTTCCTTAAACAAAATGAGTTATTTGAATTTTTTATGTAATTACATATTGCCATTGTTGTTCTAAAATAGCTCTCTCTTTATCTAATTAAATATCTTTCCTATAACATTTTTTTCCCTTAACAAAATCTTTTTAATTAAATGATACAACTTTTAAGATTATATATTATCATATGATAGAGTAAAGACAAAAGTCAATTGATATTTATCCAAGTTTAGAAAATTCTAATTTGTAACAAAAACAAGTTTTCAAAATAATTTTCTTTGTTTAAACTCATTATTGCCCGTAGAATAACCTATTGTAAATAGGTGCTATAATCACATTTATATTTTATTATATTCTTATGATCTAGAATACTTTAAATATTTTAACACATGTAGAATATAAAATGAGAATATGAAGTCATTATTTATATTTTTTACAACACTAAAAATAAATTAGTGTACAAATATTACTAAATTCAAATATCTAATTTTTGTGCTGATCAAACATATGCATTTATTTTTTGGATGACTTGATTGGGGGAGAAGGAAGATCTTCTCAACCCGCTCAATTCGAATCTCGCAAAAGAAAACTAAAAGAAGAGAAGAATTTCTAAATAAGGTTTAAATCCTCTTTTCTTTTTCATTGATCCTCAACACCTCAAAACTAAAGAAATAATTCTTATTTATAATACTAGTGAGGTCCTTTCTTTTCATAATTTGAGTAGGAATTTTCTTCTTAGTTTTAAGAAGGATGTCTATCTTTGCAAAACTCAGGCCAGATTCATCTTTCTAATTAAAATAGGATCAGATCTCTAAAAAAATGATTAATATAAGTAACTAAAAAAATATTAAAATTTTATATGAGGTAGATCTCAATTTCAACATAAACTTTGCTTTCTATAACTCGACTAAATTCTTCATAAATTGGAGGATAACCTTTGTTAAACACAAAAAAAATAATTTTGGTTTGACCAACTTGTTCGAGGCCTGATGAGGAAATTTTGGCCCAATTTAACTTCCAAGAGGGTTAGTCCAAAGTGATGAATCTCAAAAAAAATATCTGATTTTAAAAAAAATATTTTAATCAAAAATCATATCACTAACTTTGAAAGTTTGGCTTATGACTCAGTTTTTTGATGTGGTGGATCTTGCTAAACCATATCCAGCTCTATTTATAGTAGCCAAAATGGCCCATCTCAAATCAAATAATCCTCTTGAATACTTAATGACCAAAGTGCTCTACATCGAATCTAGTGATCTTTCTGATAGTTATAGTAAATAAAGTGATCCACATTAAGTCTGGTGATCTTTTTAAATATCTTAAGTGGTAGTAGTTTATATTGAATTTGGTGAACTATCTATAAGGGCTCGATCTATTGACATGCGCTTAAGATTTCACTCGTATAAATTTTAAAGCAGACCAAAAGCCTTCACACATGTAGTGCACATGAGGTAGGGGGAGGAAGAGTCTGATTCTCTGATTCTATTAGAGAAAGGGCATCCTGAGTTTGGATAAAACTCTAGGAGGTGGTCTATAAATTAATCTTATTGCCCCTCTAAGCATCCCATGCATGGTAGAAGCCTCTTCCATCACCGTTGATCCTTATCACATTTCCTTGGTTATCTATCTAAAGTCTTCATTGGATTGCCATGAGACCTGCCAGAAAATTTAGGTGAGGGACCTCAAATCTTCCTTTCCACCTTCTTTAAACTCTTAGGCCATTGTTATAGTAGATTGGATCCACCGAATGCTAGATTTTTAAAAAAAATTAGGCCACCCTTGTTTTTGCTATCTTCCTCTTCTGTCAGACCGATAGCCATCATGGATGTGGTATGATTGGGCCGTCAAAGCCCATTGCTATGGCTGCAGCTGTCGGAAGTCATAGCCGCCGCTTGGGGTCGCTGCCATGGGAGGTGGCCAGTCTAGAACTCTCTTCTTTTCAAGAAGCAAAGGAATGTAAAAAAAAAATTGAGAAATAGAGAGAGGAGAAGGAAAAGAATTCTTGAAATTCTCTTTTTTTTACCCTTTCTCTGTACATGTTTAGTGGACCATCGTCCAAAGTTGTTTTGCGGGTGCAAGTAGTAGGGGTCCTAGATCGAGGTTGGATGATTAGGGGTGTGATGGCATGATCCATTGGACTAGCCCATCATCAAGTTGGCCCAAAACCCATAAAAAAAAACTACAAGAAGACTCTCGATGGGAGTCTTCTTCTTCGATTGATTCCAAGAAAAGTCGGAGTCCTAGGGCAATTAAGATCCTAGAGCTCTTTATAAATAGCCCCTTATCCTTGTATATCCATCCACGCAATCATCGAATGTCATCCTCTCTCTTTCTCCCATTTAAGATCATGGCTTCTTATTCTTATGCTTGCAAGAATCGAAGCCAAAAGCCTATCGGACTCAAGGTAAAGCCCCGATCCCACCTCCTCTTTCTCTTTCCCTTCTTCTCTTGGCTTGGCACCACCCTCAGCCATCGGCTTCACCAAAATCCACCCTAAAGAAATCCTCTATTTTTTACCTTTCCTTCACATTTTCTAGAGCTCTTCAATGGTTGGGAGTACTCTCCTTCCGCCCTGGCCATGTGAGGTTCCTGCCGATCTTGCTTCTTGCTGGGGTTCTTTTTTTCTCGACCTATTTCTACACAATCTGGCTTCCTCTACTTGTCACTTCCAAATTCATGCTAGTATATTAGTATAGTCCCATGAAAATATTTTATTGAAGTAGAGTATAATTAAGGTGCTTGTTCTACAATCCTCACGTGAGCACTGACATCGCCACTGACTTGTCGAGATTGTGCACTTCAAGTGTGGAGACATTGAAACACACCATGCAGCTATACAATGACTTGCCCATTCTTGCTGGATCAAGCCCTCTAGATGGTCGAGAGGGTCTGAAGAGCTATCATATAGCTCTATGTGAGGCATCTTGAACGAGCTCGAAATCAGTTCTCTCATAATGGCCTAGAAAAAGAGGGGTCGATAGTTGAAGTTGAGCCATCATCATTCCGATGATTTTATTCTTAACCTCACTAAGGCAGCACTTAATGTTTCAAACTTTTTACTCAGATCCTCTTCCTGATGAGACTTTCCAGGTCATGGAGAATAATCTGGAGTCGAATCTCTACTAAAGGAGGAGCGAGATTACCACCATCGATCCTCCTTCTCTGGCTCTTATTGGAGGGTGACCAATAGGAAGCGAGAGTGGGAGTAGAGTGGAGATTTCACTGAGGGCTAATTCTGGTTTTGGGGTGAGATTAATGGTTGCGCCAAAAGGGAGCTATGTAAAATGCTGGCTTCAGGGGTTGGTGCTACTCCATTGCATGCGGAGTTGCTGCATGGCATTGGTCAATGCCTAGATTTGCTAGGCTAGGATGTCGAGTGGCTGTGGATCCATCATATTAGGGGATTGCATGATGGTGGACCCTCAAGCAACGCCATCATGGTGAGAGGATTGCTAGTGGAAGGTGGTGGAATTGTGCGTTCTTGTTCTTGCTATGCTCTCTTTCATTTTTAAACAGATTTAGGACCCTTCCTCTAGTGCTAGATATTGCTGCAAGACTTCAGTTTGAGACAAATATGGTTGTGGTTGGACTCATTTGATTTGGAAGCTCGGCTTCAACTCGAGAACTGGAGCACCAAAACAAACCTACAGAATAAGTCCACACTCACTAAAGGTTCTCTGATAGGGAAGCCTGTGATGTTTCAGTCAACCGAAGCTTGAGAACAGTAGAGAAAATAGAGAAAGAAAGAGAAAAAGTATAGATTGTTTTCTAAAGTTAAACTTACCTAAGAATCCTCTTATTATCCTTTATATAGAGGTGGAGTTGTAGGTTATTATGTTAGAACCCAATAGGCCGTTAGGCTCTAATTTTTTGGATTGTTAGGCCTCAATCTGATAGATCATTAATTAAGATAGAGAATTTGCCCACTAACTTACAAATTAGAGTTGTTAGTCATGGGTGTCATTATGAATTTTGTCCACATTTGAAAATTGTTGGGTGATCCCAAGAATCGCCTACATGGTTGAATAGGCTGGTGGCTTAAGGTCATACAAAGCTGAGGTTTCATCTTATATGTATCAGTATCCATGCTTGTCATTAGATCTTGTTTCCTATCGTCAGTAAGATTCTAACTCTGGGGTCGATAAACGTTCGAGTAGGGAGCTAAACAAAAGTTGATAATATAAAGTTGCTTCACCTGGCACTACAAGGGAAGAGATTTTTAGCGACAAATTTATTTACGATGAAAATAATTATCATCGCAAATATGAATATCAATGATGTAAAATTTTTTTTATCGATAATAATAAAATATTTATATGATTCCAAATTTTTGTTGTAAATAAGAAAAATTAGCGATAAAAAAAATAATTTTCATCATAATAAATAGCATATTTCTGATGAATTTTTTCATCGTAAATAAAAAACTATTTTTTAAATTACAAATATACAAATATTAGTGATGAAAGTATTTTCATCGATAATAGTCAAATTTTTGTGAGAAAAATAATATTTTTATCATCAATAATCCTTATTTACGGCTAAAAAATTTCATCACTAATAAGTCAAAAAATTAAAAAATAGATATTTTTAATTATTTACGATGTAAGTTTGTGTCGTAAATAATTTTATTATTTACGATGAAAGATGATTTTGTGTCACAAATAAGAATTATTAATGATAAAATTTTCATCATTAATACTTTAAAAAGTTAGATAAATTAAAAATTTAAAACATAAAAATTATTTACGATGGAAATAAAAACATCGTAGATAAGTAGAATATTTGTGACAGAAATATATTTTTCATCAAAAAATGTTAACAATTTATGATGAAATATTTTGTCACTAATAATGAGAAAAAAAATAAAAATTCAAAAAATAAGGTATTTACAATGTAATAAAAATATTCTCACTAATAAAGTATTTTTCATGATAAAATTTTTTAATCATAAATAATTAAAAAATAAAAAACTAAAATAAATTATAAACTATTTATGATAAAAGCTTATCCATCACTAATAGTTCAATTATTAGCGATAGAAATATATTTTTCATCATCAATAAGTATGTTTTAAAAATTTAAAAATAAAAAATAATTTACGACGGAAACTATTCGTCATAAATTATGAACTATTTGTGATGATAAATTATTTTATGATTATAAATCATCAATTATTTATGATGTAAATTTTTTATCACTAATATTTAAAAAAATAAAAAATTTAAATTTCAAAAAACTAAACTATTAGCGACAGATATAGAGCTTTCCATCATTAAAAGGTTTTTTAACGATGAAAAATTTTATCGCTAATGTTTTAAAAATTTTAAAAATTAAAAAAAACTTTCATATTGAAGGATATATATTATAATAAATTTTTTTATATTTATAAAAAATTATAAGATAGTTTTAAAAAATAATATATGTAAAATAAAGTTATGTAGAATATTAAGATATATGTATATAAAAGGCACGTAAAAGTCATGACCTATGAAGATTATATTATCGCAAATATTGGGGCATAGGAAGGTCGAAGGGTGGTCCTAGAATAAAGATGATGGTAAATCTAGAGGATGGTAGAGTTGTACCCTTGGGTGTCTGCATTATTATATATATATACATCATGATAAATCTGAGTCTGTCTTAGACCCAGAGATGGCAGCATGCAGGAGGAGGAGTACACTCACAGTTGGCAATTAGATTTTGATTCTTTTATATATCTTATTATAGTATTGTTCAATTATCCTCTATACTTTTTATCCTCTTTAAGTATCTATGTAGAGTGCGTTGCATACAAGCAAATGGTATTGAACATGTAAATGGGATGCATAAGGCCTCATTGGCTAAGTTTTTTGTGCTTTTTCCATGATAGCCCATTGGGTACGGAGTTCATGCTTCCTGCATGATCCAATCTACATCCGATCGGAACTGCTACTCCTTTTTCTTTAGTAAAATCACTTTGAACCTAAAATCACTTTGAAAAAGATATGTGTATATATATACATATATACATATACACACACATATATATACATATATATATATATACATACACATATATACATATATTATTGCATTATTGTGGCTAAGAGATGAATGAGAAATGAATAGAAGAAAATAATACGGAGAATAAGACTTGGTCAGGAGAATTTTTTTTTAAATAGAAAATTATTTTTTATTGATTATTAGTGATAGAAAAAAATTTTCATCGCTAATTATGTAATTAGCGATGAAATTCTATATTTTCGTTACAAATAATATTTTCTCGGGGGGTGAATTTTTTCAGCGAAATTTTTTTTGACGGAAACTATTAGCAATGAAAAATATTTCCATCGCTAATAATCTTATTAGCGACGAAAATTTCTGTTTCATTGCAAATATTTTTTCATTCAGATTATTTGTGATGAAAATTTATTATTAGCGACTAAAATTTATGCTGCTAATACCCCACGTCCCATCACCTCCTATCAGAAATTCATTTTTCTTTCTCATTTCCCCCCTGGCAGTCTGGCTTCTTCTCCCCCTCCCGTGATCTTCCTCGTTCCCCCCGGGCAGTCCGGCTTCTTCTCCCCCTCCGACAAGCTTCCTCCCCCCGATGTCCCATGTGCTGTGCCTCTGGTTTCTTCCACCGTCCCGATTTCTCCACCACCATCGCCACCGTCGAGGTGAGTCGACTTCATCTTTTTTTTTGGGGTGGGTTCGGGTCGGGATGGATGGGGAACAGCCCAAGGCCGGGTGTCGGGGACAGCGCACCTGGGCCGAGACGGTGGGCCACGGCCATGTGGGACCTGCGGGTCGGGTCGGGCCGACGACGGCAAGCCAGGGAGGGGCTGGGGCAGGGGCCGACGAGCCGAAGCCGACGACGTCGACTCTTCATTTTTTTTTGGGTGGGTTCGGGCCGGGGACGGGGATGGGGAACGGCATAGGGCCGACGTGCCATGGTCGGCGAGCCGGGGATGGCACGCCTAGGCCGAGACGGTGGGTCACTGCCACGTGGGGCTTGTGGGCCTGCAGGCTGCAGTCACGTGGGGCCTGTGTGCCAGGGCTTGCGGGCTGGGCCGACGACGGTGGGCTGGGGAGGGGCCGGGGCGAGGCCGGCAACTGCGGGTCGGGGAGGGGTCGGGTAGGTCGTGGCTGTGTGGGGGCCTGCGGGCCGAGCTGGCGACGGTAGGCCGGGGAGGGGCCGGGGCTGACGAGCCAAGCCGAAGCTAGTAACGGTGAGCCAGGGTGCAACTGTGTCGGGGACGGTGGGCTGGGCACGTGTGGCCTGCAGGCACGAGGCCTGCGGGCCGGGCAAACGTGGGTTGGGGTGGGTCGGGCTTGGATGGGGTCGGTCGGGTCGGGTTCGATCGGGCTGGCATGGGTCAGACTGGGGTGGGTCAGGTTGAGCCAGATCAGGTCGGTGGGCTGGTGGGTTGGGTTGGGTTTGGTGGCTCGGGCCGAGATGGGGCGGGTCGGGCCAAGTCAGGTCGGGTTAGGGCAGTCGGGTGGAGCCGGGTCGAGTCAGGCTGGGGCAGGTGGGTGAAGCCGGGTGGGTCGTGTTCGGTCCGCACCAGATCGGATTAGGGCAGGTGGGTCGGGATGGGGCAGGTCAGGTCAGGTCTTCATGAGGATGAAATATGATACTGAAATTATTATAATTATTGTATATTATTTTTTAGTGTTATGTTGAAGTTAGTTAATTATTTGACTAATTAATTTTTCACTAACACAATGCAATTGCTGTTACTGTTCCAATTAAATTATTTTATGTGCTGTTTTATATGCTGCTGAAATTATAAATAAAAAAGATATTTTTATTTTAGAGAAAACTCTATTAAAATTTTGATCAAAAATTTCAATACGAAGTTTTTTTTTTTGATAAATTAGAAATCCATCTTCGAATGTATTTAAAGATGGTACTTAAATTATATTGAGCCGTAGATTTTCGTTCAAATTTCGATCTTCATCGAGATTGAAACTTGGATGTCCCGTATTCAACTTTTTAAAAAATAATAATATTATTATTATTAATAGTTGATATTTTTTTCATTTTATGGTATTCAATAGTTATCTATCCATTGTTCTCTGGATATATAGTGGATAGGGTGCGTGGGCACCATATCCACATCATATACTTGGAGAACCATGGGGAGATACTATCAAAATTTTCACAAAAATAAGACGAAATATCCCTAATAACAATAATAAGATTATTACTTTTTGAAATGGATAAGGCCACACTGTTAGTAATGATTTGAAAAGGATAGGATCATACATTTTTACTTCATAAAGGGATAGGGCCACACATTTTTTGTGTTAATGTTCAGTCTGCATGTCTTTTTTAATATGTATTATTTTGCATGTTCAGTCTGTATATTTGGATTCGGATCAAAATTTTGGCTGAAATTTGAAATGCGATTCAGTCTGAAATTCAGATCGGGATCCTGAATACCACAAAATTTTTTTTGGTTGTTAATGATTTTGTGTTTATTGTTAGATGAATATCAATAAAAGTTGGATAAATGTTAGAGGTATTTGTTTACCTAATATCGAAAAGGAGTTCGAGATTTTATTGACTTTGTATGGCATAAGGCTAACAGTGCTAGTCGGATAAAGTGTCCATGTAAGATATGTATCAATATGGTATATCATCGCATAATACTTGTTGAGGAGCATTTGCTACAATATGGTATGGATAAGAAGTATACTTGTTGGACATGGCATGGAGAGGGTGATCCAAATGAGATGGTGCACGACGATGACGATACTGAAGATGATAGTGATGCTGATGGATCTATCAAATAGTGGTATAGAGAATTGTTAGATAATTTACATCAAGGTGCTTGTTCGAATGTATGCATGAATACTGCTGCATCTGAAAGTAATTTGATCATGAACATAATATCCAGCTTGAGGTAGAAGGGACCTCTGAATAGTTTGCAAAGCTTGTAAGGGATGCATGAGAACCACTTTATCTAAATTGTATAAAATTTTTCAAGTTAGAGTTTTTGATAAAATTACTTCATATTAAAATCGTGAACCGATGGAGTCAGAAGTTATTTGACCAAATTTTAATATTGATTAAAGCAGCTCTGTCCGATGGAGAGAGACTGTCGAAATCATATTCTGAAGTAAAAATTACATGTAAAAAATAGGACTTGGCTATACTCCTATACATGCCTCAAAAATGACTGCATATTATTTTATAAGGATAACGATCAAGTAATTGAATGTCCAAATTGCGGGGTGGCTGAGATACAAAATCGATAATAGAAAAGGAAAGAAGATACTTCAAAAGATTTTGAGATATTTTCTATTGATTCTAAGACTTTAAAGGTTGTATATGTCCACAAAGATAGCTGAAGAAATAAGATGGCATTATGAGCAGGGGTTTTGGAGGAGAACATACTTAGCCACCCGACCGACTCTTTAGTGTGGAAAGACTTCGATGTAAAGCATCCCACTTTGCGAGTGACCCATACAATATCAGGCTTGATCTAGCGATAGATGGATTTAATCCCTTTGGCAATATGAGTACCTCTTACAGTATGTGGCCTGTGATGCTAGTTGTATATAATGTGTCACCTTGAAAGTGCATGAAAAAACTATTTATTTTTATTACTGTTGATTCTGAGTCGAAAGTACAAGTAATGAAATTAATGTATATCTACAATCTTTAATTGATGATATGAAAGAGTTATGGAAAAAGGGGATACAGACATATGATTTTGTGAGTCGAAATAATTTTAAGTTGCATGCTTCGATTTTATGACTATAAATAATTTTTTAGCATATGAAAATTATCTGGATGGAGCACCAAAAAATATCTGGCATGTCCAATAAGCAATAGGGATGCATCCTCCTTACATTTAAAGCACGGACGAAAAATATGTTTCATGGGTTATCGACAATTTTTTTCTGCTAATCATTCTTGGAGGATCCGTTATAACCAATTCTTTGATGGTAGTCCGATCGACGTCTGCCACCCAAGGAGTTAAGTAGAGCAAAAATTTTAGCATAACTTGAAGTCATTGAAAATCTTCAATTTAAAAAATATCGGTACTCGCAAGCGAAAGTGTACTGAAGTTGAGCTAAATTGGATGAAGCGAAGTATTTTTTTTGAACTACCATATTGGAAGCAGCTACTACTTCATCATAATCTAGATGTAACGCACATTGAAAAAAATATTTGTGATAATATCATCAGTATTGTATTGAATATTTAAAAAAATAAAAGATGGTACAAAAGCTCATCTTGATTTGCAGGAAATAAAAATCCGATCAGAGTTGCATTTAGTTCGTTGAGGTGAGAGATTTTTTATGTCGTCCACATATTATTCGCTATTTAAAGAAGAAAAGAAAATTTCTGTGGATGGTTCAAAACCGTAAAGTTTTCTAATGCATATGCTTCAAATATATCGTATATTGGGAACAACGACGGCAATATCTTGGTATGAAAAATCATGACTCCCATGTGATGATGCAACGTTTGCTTTCTATAGTCATACATGGCTATTTGGGTGGTAATGTCAAACTGCATTGATTAAGCGAGAGTATTCTTTCGAAACTATGTTGTCAAAAATTAAAAATTAACTTACTTAAAAATCAGAGAAGGATATCGTACTCATTCTTTTAAGTTAGAAAAAAAATTTTATCATTATTTTTTATGTTATGGTGCATCTGACTGTCCATCTTCTAAAGAAGCTCTTTTGGTCGGATGGTACATTATCGATGGATGTATCCTATTGAAAGGTAAAGAAGTTATACGTATTTTTCATATCAATTATAAGATATAAATATATTTTTAAAATTTAAATTTATTTTTATTTACAGATTCTTGTGCACCTTAAAAAAGTATGTGCGAATAAAGTAAGGTCTGAAAGGTCTATAATGGAAGCACAATAGCTACCGAGTGTCTCACATTCTGCTCGATGTATCTTGATGATATTGAAATAAGATTCAATCGTGCATATCGTAATGCAGATCATGAATGGATGACAATGAGCTGACGTTGTCTATATTTAAATAAATGGTTCGATCTATTGGTA
Source organism: Elaeis guineensis (assembly GCF_000442705.2). NCBI lineage: Eukaryota > Viridiplantae > Streptophyta > Magnoliopsida > Arecales > Arecaceae > Elaeis > Elaeis guineensis. Next base: position 33,154,202 of record NC_025996.2, read on the forward strand.
CAAAAAAATATGAATTTATGGATGTGAATGAGCTATCCAAGGCACATTTTTATGTTCTAAATAATTATAAAAAATTAAAAATTTTATTGAGTAAGTATCATCTTACGATACTATTTAATGATCAAAAAATTTTTTTATATCAATGTAAAATTAAAAATTATAATTTCTTGTAGTGACACAAGAGTATACTATGTAGAGAGAATAATACGGATGTCGATGATCGACATAGGAAAAAAATTATAAAATAATTTGATGATCTTGTAAGTTGCATTAGTGATACCTTATTTATTTACTTATAAATATTATTATTTCAACCAACATAATTTTTTATCTTATGATGCAGATGAAATATAAGTATTTCAATAAAGGAGTAGGTGCAACTGATGAGTTGCACGATTTAGTATGTGGTTCCTATCGAAGGGTTAATCACTACACATCCTGTATCATTGGAGGAAATAATTTACACAAGGAAGCTTGAGATGCAGCAACAAATTCAGAATAGTGAAATTGCTACAACAAGATATAAAGGAGAAGAAGATATTGATTATTATGGTGTACTGGTAAATATCATAGAACTGAAGTATGGGTCAGTAATTCTGTATTTTTATTTCAGTATGAATGATGGGATATTAGTAATAAAAAGATCGAGATTCATATCGATTCATAATTTATCAGTATAAATTTTGCACGAATATGGTACCAAAATGAGCTGTATATATTAGCAATTCAAGCAAACAAGTAATATATTTGAAGGATCTAAAGTATCGAGTAATTGGCACGTCGTACAAAAAATAACACCTAGAGGCATATATGACATACTAACTCAATAAGAGATAGATGAAATTTTGGATTTACATGAAAAGAAGCTTTTCAGCAAGAAGAACAAATATTAGCCAAGTTTTTAGTTGATTAAGAACTTGTAACGGCAACTTTGAATAGGCTGATCTCCCATCCAACAAATTAAAACTGATTTTATATTTAATCTAGATGAGTCGGAGGGCAATGATCAATTCATAAATGACGATGAGATAGAAGATGATACATATATCGATTACTATAATTCGGACGAGGATCTATACATCGAGGAAGATATGAATATTGATGAGTAGATCTTTATTTTCGTTCAATTTTGTATTGCAATAATGGTAGAGATATAATTATATTCAGTAAATATTATTTAATTTTTATTATTATTATTTAATATTATATTTATTTACATCTCAATTCTTACAGATATGACCAGGAGACAGACGACGATGGTCGCATTCACAGTTACCTGCAGATAGCTTGGAGGTTGAAGGCCTTCACCGATCTCTGTTGCCTCACCGGCTCCAGTGTCAGAGGTCCTGCACTGGTAGGTCCCAGTGAGCCAAGTACAAATGAGGCGGGTCCTAGTGATATTAATTATTAAACTTTATATATAATAAAATTTGATTCTTTTGTTTGGATCATACTAATGATTTATTTATTATTGTTTCAGATAGTCTACATCGGTGGTCAGACGAGGGCGAGGTCCATCAAAGAACCTCACTTTAGAGCATTGGAGATGCGAGCACCTGAGACAGCATCTTCGGATCGAGATACCGCCAGTTACATCGGACCCATTAGGAGATGGTGTGAACTATGGTAGATCGAGCTGGGCATCATATGCCGTAGCTATGCCCCCATGACGCTCTTCGATTGACGTCATGTTGTCCCAGCTCAGAGAGATATTTTCTACACCCACTTACAGGTAAAATAAATTATATTGTGAATATTTAATTTGCATAGTATTATTCTAATATTTGTTATTCGTAGGGTGTATTTGATATGTCAATTTTGAGGATGATCGTGTGAGGCGAGCGATCGACACCCATCTATCCTTGCATTTCAGGGATTATCACCATCACATGCATCAGCATTGGTACTAGGTGGTGCAGGCTCATGGGTAGGAGGCAGTGCGGCTGCAGCCCTATGACAGCATCACCATCGACGATTGGACTATCATATGCCGTATTACGAGGATCCGGCATATTAGGTTACACATCTAAATTTTTTTTAGACTTTAATGACTTAATCATTTATTCTTAAATTAATTTTGTTATCTCTAATTTTATTGCTAATTTTATAGAGACAATGTGTCCAGAATACGATGAATCAGGCGAGACAGACCGTGCCGCATTGTGGGGGTTCGAGATCGTTTGCTCGCACATGGAGCACATGGTAGGTATTTTTTTAATTTCTAATTAGGATATATTTTTTAATTATTTAAATTTTTTTAATTAATTTTAAATTGCAGAGAGATGCTGATGGCGAGCTTCTTGATAGGATCGATATCTACTAGCAGACCCACCAGCGACGATCAGGGGAGTAGACGACGGGGAGGCAGGAGCTCTTTGTAAGTTTTTTTAATTATTTTTTCATTCATAATTTAATTTTTGTTAGAAAATTAAAATAACTCTAATTTTCATTCTCAGGATCGTATGACCGATATGAGATTCCAGCCTATCTCTGAGGGCTCGACCGTATCCACAGATGATGAGATCTGTGATTGGATGTCGGTACGAGATCCTGTTATGTTAGGGGTCTAGGACATGGGATCACTGCTCTCTCATCCTCACGATCATGTAAAGCTGAGATCCATTTGCATGTCAGGCTCGCTGATGGAGGTGCAAAGAAAGCTGTCGAGATCGATAGTAAGCTACTGAGGATCGACAACGAGCTCAAGAGTTGGCTGCATGCATCGATGACTATCAGTACTTCTATATTCAAATAGGAGCGGATGATGCAGATAGAGCAGATGATACAGTTGATGAGGCAGCAGCAGTCGATCTGAGCTCCATCATGGTCTGAGCTCCATCGAGTGCTTTCCGTCCCCAGCTCATTCTTAGATGCCGATATTTGATGGCTTATTAATGTACTTTTTATAATTTTAATTTAATATAATAAAATAATAAAATTTATTTATCAATTTATTGTATAAATTTTTTAGTTTAATTTTTAATTTATAAAAAATATTATACATATAAATTTAAAATATATATTCATAATTTTTCGATGAAATTATTTCTGATGCAATATTCATCACCAAAAATATTTTACTAATATAATTTAATTTATTAATAAATATATAATTACAGCGATGAATAATTTTTTATCATAAATAATTATTAGCGACGTAAATTTTCATCAGAAATTATTTTATTTACGATGAAAATTTTCATTGCTAATATTATTCAATTTTATTTATTTTTTATTAAATTAATAGTGAGAATTATTTTCATTACAAAAAATATTATTTACGACGTAAATTTTTCATCGCTAAAACTTTTAAAATAATAGCGACGAAAATAATTTCATCGCTATTAATTTTTTATTTATCACTGATAATTTTTTTCATCATAAATAATTTTTTTTAGATTAATTTTTTATTTTTTTTTTAACGACGAAAATATTCATCGTAAATATTTTTTATTAGCGACGAAATTTTTTTCATCATAAATATTATCAACGACGGATTATTTGTAACGAAAAATTAGCGACCAAAATTTCATCGCTAATCTATATTTGCGATGAAAATCAGTTATTAGCGATGAAAATTTTTTTCGATATTTAAAATAATTTTATTGAGTTATCGGTGAGTGCTCAATCTTGACATGAGGAGGAGAAGATCGGTTCGGACGGCGAATGACCTCCCCAACAACCTTCATCGTTACTAGTTTTTTCATGAGTATGATACTCCCTTTATTAGATTTGTGCTGCATTGCACCATCCCAATTTCTAATCCCTTTCTCTCTTTGTTAATTTGAAGGGGAAGAAGGCAACTTTCTGATTGAGGGACTAGGAAGTACCATGGATCATGTTGTTATTTTTAATTACTTACTCTTTTTATCTTTATTTTCAAGAAATTAAAATTTTCTTAAATATGCCATGATGGTACAAAAAGGTTTGAGTGGCCACTAAACAAGTTAGTTGATCATTACCACTAGAGAATTATTGCAAGGCTCGGATATATATGTTGATCATTGTGTCTCATCCTACAACCTAGTACTAGCTTACCAGGTGCACAAAGAGCGTACGTAGCATCAAAATTAGACAACATAGCCCGCTAACCATTACACTCTTAGCCATCAATCGTGCTTAAAAAGTATATTCCACAGACCTCATTTTCCCCCACGCCTCCAAAATTTCTTTCTCGGATTGATCCATTATAAGCCTTGAGAAGATCTATAAAAATGCTCCATGTTGTGATACCAAAATCTAACACTAGTTAAAGCTACAGTTCTACACTCAGTAAACTTATTACATCTCAATCTCGATATCCATGGGGACTGAAATATTAACTTATATGCACCGTATCCAGACCCCATACAAAAGTACGTTGTCATCATTCCTGTGATCTGCAGACTTGCCCAGGCAGCACCTCAATCTTGGTTACTACCATAATTATTTTGCACTTCCCTGGAAGGTTGATTGTAAGTATTCTATTGTTTATGCACCACAGACTTGAGAGTTTGTCTTGCTCTTTAATTAAGTGCTGTGAAATGTGAATGGTGGGACTCGGATTTAAAAAGCATATAAATATCCCTGCCATGTACAATTAGTTTCTCCACTGTTGGAAGAGAGAGAGAGAGAGAAGTCTGCTTCACTTTTTGGTAAAGGTCATTATAGTTTGGACATAAAAGTTAAAAAAGCATTAGGTGAGTCAAGCTTGGGTTTGATAACTATTAGGCTAGATTTGTTCCGAGAATAAATTGATGGCATGTGAAGTTGAAGGATGTTGGACTCTAAAATAAAAATAAAAATAAAAATAGATGATTTTTATTTCAATTTTTTGATTGGGAGTAGTTTTATTTTATTTTAATTTTAGAGAAGAATAAAAATATCGTAATCTCTCAAAACTCAATTCCTAATCTTCCATGGTATTCAAATTGTATTTCAATTCTGATTTTGATTCTAATTATGAACTGAATATGTCAGGAAATAAAGTTATTTCGATTCCAATTCTAACTTCAATCAAAAATCAAACATGCACCCGAATATTTGGTCCATTATAACAACTTAAGTTCTGGCCTAATATCCTCTTTTGAGCCATTACAGCCATAAGCTATTAATTGGCTGAACCTTAACTTTTTAAATAATAGCATCATAACCGTTACAACAACTATTATAGCAATTTCAACCCCTTGTCATGAGATATATTATACAGATAAATTATGTGAAAAATATAATGCCTATTATTTTTATTATTTCTCATTACTTTCTATTGTAATATATTGCAATGACTTTTTTACTCATACTTAGGGTGCATTTGATTGGCAATCAGAATTGGAATTGATTGAAATGGCTATATCTCCCAATGCATTTGGTTTATAACTAAAATCGAAATATGATTTAAATACTTGACAAGAGTTGAGATTGAATTTTGGGGGATGAGCATTCTCATTCTTTTCTAGAATCAGAATCGCAATGGAACTCTCCATTGCCAAATGACTGGAATAGAAATCACTCATTTTCATTTTCATTCTAGAGCCCAACTCTACGTAACTTAACATGTCTTTAATTTTTTTTTAATAAAATCATTGCTTGAGATTTAGCTCCAAGAACTTTTGGTTTTCAATTTTTTTCATAAGGGACAAGTCAAGCTCAGAAACTATCAAAGCTTTATGAAATACAAGCAAGGCCAATTCTCAGTGTTGTGGTGTAGAAGAAGGCATCATTAAACCCATATTAGTTAGAGTCAAGAAAATCTCTGGCTTATATAGGAAGAGACCATCCTTCCCATGTGAGATGCTTTTTAAGGGACAAAACTGTGAGGCCCAAAAATGACCTATATAGCTCTGAGTTATGGGCCGTAGTCAAAGCGGATAATACCTCACGTGCTGAGCAATAAGCCTTTGACTGCAACATTAGCGCTAGAGGAAGGACACCCTTCCTCACCCTCAATGGATTGTGGGGGTTCTTTCACCTAAACACCACTCTGTGAGAGTATACAGACATGATTTGTGGAGTATACAGATTTTTTCTTGATTGGGGGGGCTATGTTGTGGTGTAAAAGAAAGAACATTATTAGTCCCATATTGGTTGGAGTCAAGAGAGAGTCTGACTTATATAAGAGGAGATCATCCTTCTGATGAGGCATCTTTTAAGGGACAAAACTGTAAGGCCCAAAAATGATCCATATAGCCTCAGATTATGGATCGTAGGCCAAAGCAGATAATACCTCACATATCGAGTAATGAGCCATTGACTGCAACACTCAATGTAGCTTGATCCAATAATCGACTTCTTAACAAGACATTGGTAAAGGTCTCTTACTAGCCAGGATGCTCTATTCAACTGCTCTTTCTCCTTTAAGTGACAAATGAACTAATTTGTCATATAGTGATGTTGTTGTACAAAAGCAATATAAATGCTCAAGGCTATATTGCTTCTTTGGTCGGATTTTGGTGAGGAAGATGGTGAAGGTATAAGCTCTGGATCCCAGTGAAGGAGACAAAACTTCAATACACAGCCATGCATAAATAATCTACTGTCCAGCCATAAGCTGTCGATACGTGGAAGTAAAAATGCAAATCATAAAAAAATCAAACTCTATCCAATTCCATTCATGCTGGATGGCTACCCATGAGGGTAAGTATGTAACAAGTTATATTTGCAAGGGTATTGCTATAGGGGTCATACCACCTCGGCTGATGTCTTTGGGATTTATACTCAAAAATTTTTAGATTGACAAGAATATCGATGTAAGGCTCGACTGTGGAGCTCATTATAAGGTCGATCTCATCAGAAGACTAACATCATCGAAAAGCTGACTTCATCGGAAGGCTGAGATCATTAGGAGACTGACATCATCAAGAGGCCGACCTCATCAGAAAGCTGAAGGCCAACTTCATCAGGAGTCCAATCTCATCAGTAGGATGACAGCATAGCTCACCACAAGACCGATCTGACTCTTTAGTATTATCTACTAAATCAGCTTAATCCAAACTGCTAATGAGTGAGACACTTATCTCGATCTGATTCTGATCTTCATCACCTTATGTTGGTTTCTAGCCAACTTGATTTCCGACACTAAGGCATGGCATCTAGTTCAGATATTTACTTATATCAATTATTCTATATCGATTTTTTACCAACATGCCATCAGAAATAATCTGACAGCTATCATCCAGTTCAGCTGTAATTATCTTTCAATTATATTTCAGCTCTTTTGCTACGTGGGAAGCCATCCATGATTTCTACGCAGTTGGACGTTCTGTTATAACAAATTAATGACTAACAAACTCTTCTAACGGTCTAATAAATACTATAACAACCTCACCAGCCTCTCTATAAATAGTAAGACAGGGATCCTCCAGTGGTAAGTTCTGAGCCCAGAAAAACTAGACTGAGACTCCATTAGTAGGAACTCCATCAGTTCTTAAAAAGAGCTCCAGTTTCTACAAAGTTCAATCTCTCTAGTTCTTGACAAACTCTCCTACTCTATTCTACTTTTTTCACCTCCTGTTCTTGAGGCTCAAACTGACTCAAGCATCGGAGGGTCAAGAACTGAAGGATCTCCATCGATTTTGATTTGTTTTGTAGATTTTCTTGAAGGTACTTCGGATCGAACCATGGCCGATGTCCAGCTCGGCTTCATCCAGTCTCTCCATCTCAGATTTTGAGCTTCACAACAATAGATTGGCGCTAAAGGAAGGGCTTTGTCCAAAAATTTTATGAAAAAGTAATAAATTAGAGAACACAAAACAACACAATGCCTTCACTGTGTTCCCCTAGAGGCGTGTCAGAAGCAGTTTCACCTCCACTTTAATGTATCACAGAGTAGCAACTAGAGGTAGTTCCTCAAAAAACTTTATCTCAACATAATCAGCAACCAATTCATCACAATCTGTCTACTGCTGAGATCATTAACATAATATCAAACCTTGATGGAGATTGGAGGCAGATAAAAGTTCTTCTCCGAAAAGGCAGCACACTGATAATGAGCCTTCAATAAAGTTTTCTTCAATATCTTAATTCTTATCCATAGAAGATCAAATCTTTATAATTAAGTTGAAGCATCTTTTGTCCAAACAAGGTTATGAAGTCTGATCAAACAAGGACAAGAAAGTTTGTCCAAATGAGATATCTGTTTGAGAAAACTTAAGTTCTGACTTGAGATTTTAAGATAACATATCTTTGAAAGAGAAGGAGATGAAATATCTTAGGATGAAACTCACCTGATATATGGGAGACTCAATCTATCCATGATGACATCGATCAAAGATATTTCTTAAACTTCTATTATATTTAATTTATTAAGATTAGTTTGTTCTTAATTAATCGATCTAATTCTTAAAGCCATATCATTTTTAATATTTTAAAATTTACTTATTATATTAAGCTATATCGCTTCATGATTGATCCAATCGAGGTCAGATAATGTTCAAGTTATAAGGAGATGACATCTTTAGTCCCACATCAGTTATGAGTTAAGAAAAAGTATAGGTAATATAAATTGAAACTTTCTCTCTCCCTATAAAGGATAAAAATCATAAAGCTCCAATGACCAAGACTCATTTAAGCCTAAGACCCATTGAAGCTCAAAGATGGTCATCAGCTAAAACAGACAATACCTCATGTATATAGAAGCGGAGTTAACCCAATCATCCAAGCCATCTAACTCTTTGACCTCAATAATTCATTATAAATATAATTATCTAAGTCCTATACAGCATAGTTAAATCTAGATCGGACTTTGTGATGTCGGACAGACCAATATATATATATGTGTGTATGTGCATAAAAAAAATCCTCAACAAGATCTAAGATTGCCTCAATAAGATCCGAGGTGGAAGAAACTGATCTCGATAGGATCTGAGGTCGTCCAGAGATCATCTATGAGATTCAAAGCCATCCCTGGTAGGGTCCGAAGTGAAGGAAGCTGAGCTTGACACTATCCATGGTCATCTAAAAATCCACAACAGGATTCACGATAGAAGTCATCAACAAATATACATTAGCAATCTATATTGAAAATTTAATTGAAGGGATGCAACGATTCACCTGAAGAATCAAGTAGAACAAAAGACTGACCTCATCAGAAGGCCGACTCATCAAAAATCGAGCTCATCGAAAAGGCCCATAAAAAAAGTCAAGCTCATCGATAAGCTATCCTCATCAAGAGGCTGAAATCATCAAAAAATTGACCTCATCAGGAGGTCGAGATCATGAGAGGTTGAGCTCATTAAAAAGCCAACCTCATTGATCTTGTCAGGAAGCCGACCTTATCAGAAGGCTGATCTCATCACAAAATTGACGTAATTAAAAGGGCTCATAAGAAGGTCAAGCTCATTAAAAGGCCGATTTCATCAGAAAGCTAATCTCGACCTCATCAGAAGATCGATCTTATCAAAAGCATCAAAAATTGATCTCCGAATTGGTTTAAAGCCCCAAATGGGCCAAGTCCCTCTGAGGATCAAAATATCAATCTCTAGATCGAGATAAGTCCCGATAAGATAAAAATCCAATCTTCGAATCAATTTAAAATCCTGAATTGACCAAGTTTCACTTGCTGAGGATCAAAATATCAATCTCTGGATCGAGATAAGTCCTAATAGGATCAAAAATCTGATCTCTGAATCGATTTAAAGCTCTGAATGGGCCAAGTCCGCTTAAGGATCAAAATATCGATCTCCAAATTGAGATAAGTTACGATTGAACCAAAATTCTAAAAGGATCAAGATCAAAAGTGAGATATCCGATCTTCGAGTTGGACCTCACAAAAATTTAAAATGCTGATTAGACCAAAGTTTTGATAGGATCAATATCAAAAGTGAGATATTCGATCTTTGAATTGGACCTCACAAAAGTCTGAAGTCCTAATTGGACCAAAGTCTCCATAGGACCAAGATCAAAAGTAAGATATCCAATTTTTAGATTGATCCTCACAAAATTTTGAAATCTTGATTGGACCAAAGTTTCAATAGGATCAAGAACAAAAGTGAGATATCCGATCTCCATATTTGGCCTCACAAAAATCCGAAGTCCCAATTGGACCAAAGTCTCAATAGGATCAAGATCAAAAGTGAAATATCCTATCTTTGGATTGGACTTCATAAAAATTCAAAGTTCCGATTGGACCAAAATTTTGATAGGACCAAGATCAAAAGTGAGATATCTAATCTTTAGATTGGATTTTACAAAAATTTGAAGTTCCAATTAGATCAAAGTTCTAATAGGACCAGATCAAAAGTGAGATATTCGATCTCCAGATTGGATCTCATAAAAATCTGAAGTTTCGATTAGACCAAAGTCCCAATAAGACTAAGATCAAAAGTGAGACATCCAATATCCGGATTGGATCTCATCAAAAAATATTGAACCTCATAAAATATCAACTTGACAAGTTTCGATTTAAATTCTCAGAAAATATGCCCTTGAAAGGGAAGAAAATGAGGTACCAAAGATTAAAATCCTATCAGATATATAGGAGATCCGACCTATCTACTCTAGCTCAAGTGGAAGGATATAGTAGTTCATTTGAAGAACCAAACGGCATGGATTCATCACATCTGATAAGCTGAAAATTTTTTCATGGACTACTTTTATCTGAAGTAACTTCTTCGGGCTCAGAAGTCAGGGCAAGTGTTGTAGGGGTCATACCACCTCGACTGATGTCCTCGGAACTCATACTTAGGAGTTCTCAAATTGATAAGAATACCGATCTAAGGCTCGACTGTGGAGCCCATCATAAGGCCGAACTTATCGAAAGGCCGAGGTCATCGAAAAGTCGGTCTCATCAAAAGACTGAGATCATTAGGAAGCCGACCTTATCAGAAAGCAGAAGGCCACTTCATCAGTAGGCTGACAGCTGAGCTCACCATAAGACTGACTTGACTCTTCAGTATTATCTGTTAAATCCGCTTAATCCAAACTACTAATGAGTAAGATATTTATCTCGGTCTGATTTTGATCTTCATCACCTTACATTGATTTCTAGCCGATCTGATTTCTGTTACTCAAGGTATGACATCCAATTCAGATATTTATCGATATCAATTATTCTACATCAGTTTCTTACTGACGTGCTATTAGAAGTACTCTGACAGCTGTCATCCAACTCAGCTGTAACTATCATTCAGTTGTATTCTGGCCATTTGCCACATGGGCAGCAACCCCATAATCTCTATATAGTTAGGCATTCTATTATAACAAATTAACGGTCTAATTTCAAACTTCTCTAATAGCCTAACAAACTCTATAAAGGCCTCACCCACCTCTCTATAAATAGAAGACCAAAGATCCTCCAATGGTAAGTTCTAAGCCCAGAAAAACTAGACTGAGACTCCATCAGTAGAAACTCTGCGAATTCTTAAAAAGAGCTCTAGTTTCTACGAAGTCCAATCTCTTTAGTTCTTGGCAAACTCTCATACTTTATTTTACTTTTTCCACCTTTTGTTTTCAAGGCCCAAACTGACTTAAGTATCAGAGGATCAAGAACCGGAGGATCTCCACAGATTTTTGACTTATTTTGCAGGTTTTCTTGAAAGTGCTCCGGATCGGACCGTGACCGACTTCTAGCTCGGCTTCATCCGATCTCTGCATCTCAAATTTTGAGTCTTGCAACAACAGGTATATATATGTAAAGAATCCAAAACTTTTTACAAGAAACCTATTTAGTTTGAGGGCCATTCATTTGCCTACAATTCAATTGTATGCAGTTCAACTCCAATTTGCAATTCAATTGCATGTAGAATTACACTCATAAGTGGTCTTATTCGGTTGTCTCTAATCAAAAACTCTAAATACAATTACAATTACTTTGTTGTTTGATGTGAAAGAAGATATATGCTTACCCAATTATTGAATTGGTAAGGTTACTCCCTGCTGAATAGTAACTATTCAAATTTAAGTTATAGTATTGTATCTATCATTTTAATTTCATAATAATAAGGGAAAATAATATGGCTATTAAATTATTATTGGATCAGATCAGCATAAGAATAATTGTTGTAGTGATTATATTAATGCAAAATAATTGGATGGTTTAATAACTAGACATATTACTTGTCATATGAATTGCAAATAATTATTGTATATTATTTACTTTAGGGATGTAATAACTACTATAATACTATATAATTTATAGTATTATAATAATACTATCATTATCAAAATATTTATAGTATTCTAATCCTTTAACGTATAATATATATGTATCTTACTACCACTATAATAATTTATTGTTACTATATGATTATTATGAAATAGTAACAATGTCTCGTGTGTATAACAGTAGTATTGTTTCATGATGATAGTAGTCAAATGCGACTTCATTATTTTCAGCAACTAAAGGCCTGAACTGACTAATTATGACTACAGATTCAACAGAAAACAACAAGATTCAGTAGGTATAAATATCAAATTAAGGGCAAGTGAGAGGATGATCTGGTGAAATAATTCCTGAGTTGAAGAGAAACTTACCTTTACCTGGGATTGTGAACTAGATGCTTCAAATGAAGAGCAAAGAGCCTTCTGAGGGAGGGCAAGAGAATACAATAACCAGTCCCTAAAAACACAGAATCTCCAACCTACGTTTCAGATTCATACATGACTACTTAATTAAACCCAGCACCCAAGAGCCACGCGCACCCTTCGCTGGTTTAGACTAGATCTTGTGTTGACTTTCAATTTAAAAATCATATGTATGTATAACTGATGTATGATCAGTTAGAGATAGAAAAGCCAACCATCACATTTTAGTTACTAATTTAAACATAACCCCCTCTTGTGAGAAAATTGTGAACAAGGCTCTACTAACAATATTTGCATCACTACACCTTGAATTAACTAAGTGTTTAAGCGGATCATTAAGGAGGAACGGAGGGATCGTTTAAGTGGATCTTTAAGGAGGTAGAGGAGGAGGAGAAGGGGGGGGGGGGGGGGGGGGGAGAGAGAGAGAACACGACGTATCAATTCATGAACTCACATTATTCAATAAGAAGTAGAAGAGAATGAGAGTACATACGAGCTACATAGAAAATATTTATCTTACAGCCTGCTGATTATTTATTTGCGGTATAGTTCAAGGAGGTAAAAAAAAAAAAAAAAAAAAAAAAAAAAAAAAAAAAAAAAAAAAAAAAAAAAAAAAAAAAAAAAAAAAAAGTATGTTAATAATAGAAATTCTATTTTCATAGCTAGGTCTAATTCGATCCTATACCATATCAAACTTTGGTTACCATACCTTTTTGGACTTAAAACCGTCCAGCACCCGTGCACGTAATAAGAAGCTATTCAACTGTTTAAAGGGATATATAACATAGGATTCAAAATAAAAAAAAAACTACACATAATAACGAACTACCCAAACTTAAAAAGGAATTTGAAGATTTCTGTTGGGAGTTGTTGGGTTTGCAAGTGGAGTCATGCTATTTATAGATAGTGAGCGTGCTGAGGCACTGGCACTTTTTCTTTCTTTTTTTCTTTTAGTTGAAGAGGCACTAGCAGTTGAAATTGGTTCAAAGCATCATCTGATTATGAATTCTCCACTAATATGAGACAACACCCAGTGGTGTGCATATATATCCTCTTAAATGATGGGTCAATGGAAAATTTTCATCCAGATTAGGAGCCTATGTAGAGGGTTTTGGTGGCTTTACTAGGCAATGTAAATGAGCATTATCACCAAAATTCAACCTTCTATAGTTTGCAACTATTCTCTAATTATCAGTATATCTTAAATTTTAAGTGCATATATCTTCAGTTTCCGTAATATTATATCATGTTTTAGAAAAAAAACTGAACAGAGACAAAACTAATTAACTTGAAGTCTTTTGATGTGATGAAAGAGAACATATGTGCTATGGAAATTGCATCATGACACAAGGTTCCGCACAAAAAGACTAGCCGGAAGGTATGATTTGGATTCTTAGTCTTGTATAATATTCAAGATCTATCTAGTGCATAGCAATATAGGACTAAATATAAATTTGTGCAAGTCTAAACATAATATCTCAATTTGAGCCCCCACACCTTGCCAAGCTAAGGATCCAAATCCATTTAGTCCAATCATAAGTACTACAAATGAATTACAAACACCACAATCAACTTATAGCCTATCCAAAAATGCTCATATGGTCTCCTACTCCACATGGGCCACAGGCCATGTCAACTGTAATGTGATTTATCACCACCCACGGCCTCACCCAAAAAACCTAACGTGAATTTTTTTGTCCCCATATGAATATCTAAGATATATCTAGTGCATAGCCAATCTACATGCTCGTACAAGTACTCACACATTAATAGAAGGCATTTCACTCGAAGAACCAGTCGCTTATAAGGCTAACCAAGTAAGTGATAATTCTGATCATATATGGTCTTGGCCATATCCGTCACACATTTTGATGCACTAGCATAGAACGTTTGTCAATGCAAATTGATACAAGGGATTTCCCATATGAGGAAAGCGTAAGTCTTCAAGAGAATAATGAAGCTTCCATTCTATATATATATATATATATATTTTTTTTTTTTTTTTTTATATATATATATATATTATATATATATATATATCTTGAGATACATATTCTACCCCAATCTTGCAAATACTAATTGCCATGGCGTCGTGGCCTATGAATTTCATCTTTGTCAGTTTTAGTGATTTAGAATCCATTGATTACACATGGAAAGACCACCAGCCAACATCACGCTTTGGCTCGCTTAGAAGGATCTGAAGGAAGATTGGCTTTAAGATGCTCTTAGTTTGATGAAGATAACTAAATAAATGGATGAGATATCAATTAGCAAATCTTCTTTATGCAGCAAGGACATGCACGATATCAAATTGATTATCCCCAAAATCACTTTTCTTGCTCATGACAGAATAAGATTAAGCAAATGACTCAAAAATGTTGAAATTCTAGACATACTTCACTACATATTCAAAGATCTATGAGGAATCGTGCATGTTACTCATTTGAACAAGTTTTTGTTTTCACTAAACATGGGGTCAGATATGTTTTGTGGGCATCTTCTGCAAGTTATTGTGAGCAGATTCGTGATGTCTTTGGATCAATGTCACTGCTTTCTTCAACATAAATAATGTTAATCAGATTTTAACATCCATCAAAATTGACTAACAACATCATATATACAGGGATGAAGGTTCAAGCTTTCGTGTAATTAACATAGCCGCTGATGTCTTCATAAAAGGAGATACTATAAGAAAATAGTATAATAGCGATGGCTATTAGCGATGGCTAATGAGCTATCACTAATAGTAATATTTACCAACCACTTATTACGATGGAAACTAAATCCATCGTTAAAGGGATGAAGACTTATTAGCACATTTTTTATTATTATTAGCGGCGGCATTGCTATTGCTATATATTTAATTTTAAATAATTAGTATTAGCGACAGCTTTAGCGATGCAATTTAACCGTCGCTGATACTCTGCCCTAAACATCACCCTCGTCCCCGACCGCTTGATTTCATTCTTCGCCACCTCCTCTTTGTTCACTACCCTCTGGTCCCCATTATTCTCCCACCGCACCGTCAGAGCCCTCGTCCTCGGACCCTAGCCCCTATGCCACTGTCCCTTCCTCGGATCTGACATCTCCATGCTAAATCGGTCATCCTCGAGCCTGTAACCTCCCCCTTCTTCCCCACCTCCCCCAACTTACAGGAGCCCCCCTCCAAGCACCCCGGCCTCCCCCTTCTTCCCTTGCTACTGTCCCCATGTCGGATCGATCGTTCCCACATTGGATCAGCCTTCTTCTCATTGGATCCACCATCCTCCACTTGCCCCCTTTCTTTCTCCGCCTTGTAGTTGGAATGCCGTGCCATCGGACCCATGCCCCAGTCCCTATGCCACTTCCTCTTCTTTCCTGCATTGTGTGATGAGTATTAGTGACGACGACAGAGCCGTCGCCATACGCTGTTTCCTCCTTTTTAAATTTTTAATATTTTAATTTAGTTTAATTAGATTTATTTAAATTTATAATGTTTGAATTTAATTTATACACGAAAAGTGCATTCTCGACATAGACAAAATTTGGACGAGCACCGTTGTCATACAAAATCTCGCAGCTAGTGGTGCTCTTGAGAGTTGGAACCACTCTGGGGAGCTCTCCGACAAGAATAGCCCGATTGCCTTCGACAGTAGAAATTCGAGACTGGACCACCACCGGACCTGCTCTGACCCACTCATCCACTCCGGTGGCGGCGGGAGCAATTCTGTGAGTTCTCCAGTGACCAATGTGTGCTTCTAGTGGGAAACATCTGCCCCTCGGGGGCAATCGGTAAGACTCGAGTGGCAGCACTGATGAGCTTGCTTTCGATCCATCACAAATGATATAGATCGATCTGATTGGGTTCAGATCGGGCTCGGACCTTATATTTTAAAAGATTCTAGGGCCTAGGCCCAGTCTGATGTCCGAAAATTTTTTTTGGATTGGGCTCAAGAAGGGGTTTGGTCTGATCCAGCCCAATCCGTTTCTAGCCCTATTTGCAATATTACTTGATACTTTGGAACCTTCAAAGTGAGATTTGCCTGGATGCCATACTGGTGTGCTAGTATGGTCTAGTCATCTGGCACGCCTTAAGTTTACATGCATGGGATATGCATCCCGACCCCTTTATTTGTAATGCTGCTCGATACTTTAGAATTTTTAATTTAAAAAATTTAAAAATATTACATTGCATAGAATCATAGACCCATCTTTTGATTAATGTACATATTCTATGGCATCATATATTTATATATTTTTATATGGATGGAAGAATTATGTACATTAATCAATGATTGTCCAGTATGGACCATTTGAAAAATGTAATTAATTCTATAGGTCATTACAATAATCAAATGATATAGTGAAGGTTCGAAAAAAATTTTGAATAGTATTTTTTTAGTTCTCCTCATACATCTTACTCCATATGGGGAAAAACTAAGAGGAGATACTGTCGAAATTTTTTTTGACCTCTATTGCATATCATTTGATTACTATACTTGACATATAAAATTAATGAAATTTCTAAATAGAATAAACTTTTTATACTTATTAGTTGATGGTAGGATGTAATTATTATATAAGCCATTCAAAATGATAAAATAATCATTTAGCAATTGCCTTGTATTTGTATATACAGAATCCTTAGGTAATGTGCCATTGATCGTAGTTAAATAGACCATCGAGTAATCGACAGAGTGATTTTTATTGAATACAAAGAGGGTGTAGAGTATTTCTATGATTATACTTTTGGGAATACGGCACTCTTACATCAAGAATGGGCTCGTTGCCTTTATAAGAGATGTAGCAATAAAGAAATGCTTGATGGGGATACAATGACTGTCAATTTATATAGAAATAGATTTATATCCAATTACGAGCATTGATACCTGCATAGAGAGATATGAGAGATAGTTGTAAGGGTTAGAAATGAGCAGAGCAGAGACACAGTTAGAATGGTAGCTCAACAAGCTATTCAAGTGTATTATACTCCTCTTTCATCAAGGGAGAGAGAAAGGAAAGATTGGTAGGCTGTATATAAAATTAAGTCTCGAGTTATTCATTATGAGCTCGAAGAAGAAGAAGAGCCCTATTTATCAGAATACTTTCAGGAGGATGAAACATTAGGAGTTCATCAACCTTTAATAGATACAGATTTGGATGTTTCAGGAATTCTCTTACATGATGGCCAACATAAGGAGGTAGATCATACTGAGTTAGTTTTAAAGGTAATCCTATCCAAGAAGGTGAAAAAGAGAAAGAAGTGGAAGAAGAGGAGGAAGAGAAAGAATCGAAAAAAAAATCTGAAGTGTACCAAATATCTGAAGAGGCCGATGAGTAGTTGACCCTAGGAAGAAAGGAGTCAACTCTAGTACACTGGACAAGACTGGCATGCAGTAAGGGTCGACCCCAGGGTAGATGGAGTCGACTTCTGAATAATTGGAGTCGACTCTAGACAGATGGAGCCATTTTTGCTTTTGTAGTGTGCTTATTTTATTTACTTTTCATACTTATCTTATATCATTTTAATTATTACATTGCTTACCATAATTATATAATTAATCTATAAATTTATTTATTTTTATTTTCAGAGATTATAAGATGACTACTTCTAGAGGATAGAGTTGTGCTAGTCGAGGAGAGAGCTCCAAAGGATAGAGCTCCAGTGGAAAGAGCTCTCATATGGCTAGCTTATATGGTTCTACGGCACCCACACTATAAGGTAAATTCTAATACTTTAGAAATTCTTCATTAGGTTATTTTTTCTTTTATTATCTAATATAATATTTTTTATGATCTTTTGCTACACTCAGATGCGAATGATATGGGGTCACCATTGACCCTATAGTCATACAGAGTAGCGGCCAGCTCTCAGCCTTAGCACCATAATAGAGAATCCATCTAGCTCGCATTATCTCTGACTCGATTAGAGGATAGAGAACTTGTGCACATTTAAAATCGCTCGTAAGTACTAGATCTTTGAGAAATATGTTTAAAATATTTTATTCATTTTAGAATCAATATTTATTGTTCAAAATTAATTTTACAGGATATTTAGAAAGCCTAAGGTATCTTGTGTGGTTTACCAAGATCATCTGATGATCGATGCCAGGGTTAGTGAATGAGTTCTCCAATTGGTCGTCAGGGGCTTATGACGCTACATGGAAGATATTCATAATAAGTCAAAGGTGTTTAATTTTTAAATTTATATTATATTTGTATTCTATTTATTAATACATGCCATCTTTTATTTATAGTCAGACTACCGATTCAAAACTCCTCAGGATGAGGAGGCCAGCCATCAAACCTTCAAGGAGGTCACCACATATAGGCTCTGGGATGCACTATACCACCTCAAATAGTCTGCCATTGAGTTTTTCAATTCCGAGTCACCATTAGACTGAAAGTCTTTTACGGATCACTAGATGCAAGTGAACATATGGAAGGCCCTTTGGGATCAGTGGAGCAATGAAAAGTACTTCGATAGATGGTAGAGGGCCTGATAGAGTTGGACCGCCAGTAGGATCCAATCAAGCACACCGATGACTTCGTTGGCACACATATTATAGCTAATAGATTGGTAAAAATTCTAAACTTATATTAATCTCATATTTAGTTGATCATATGTTTGTTTTTGTTAACTTAATTTTATTATTTATTGTAGACACGGTAGCTGGATCATGTACTACGGTAACTGTACGTAGTTGTGGGAGGCCACACATCAGTCTAGGAAGACCAGTGTTTACTTATATTCTAGGTCTAGATAGATCGCGATAACTTAAAAGATTATTTATTAAATTTTTATATATACTGACATGTATAATAGCACTAATGAATTGCTAAACTATATAGATGGATTATGTAGGGTACGTCATAGTGTGACATGATGAGAAGCCATCCTCTCAGCCCCTTTTTGACCTTGAAGGACGGCTCAGGGCCGCCAGAGGGGTGAGTAGGAGTTGGGTTATAGAGTTCGGGTATAGCTTCAACCCTCTAGCAACTCACTGGTCTTCGACATCCTCCTCTTAGGCCTCGACGATCTAGATGTGGGGTGATGCATATGTCAAGGAGGTCGTGCAAAGGTTTTTTTACCAGTGACCTCAGAGCTTCTAAGATGCCGTACGTAATATGATTGTTGAGATTCTCTGAGATCCACATTTGCACGATCAACTAAGCTCGCTATCATAACTATCACAACAGGTAAGTCAAGCAGTATTAACAAATTCTTTTACTTGTTTTAAATTTTTATATTTAGAAGCTTCATATAGTTGGGCTTGAGTCAGAGGAAGGGGATCTAGAGGTCAAAAGTCAATCTATATATCCAATGAATGGGATGAAACTATAGATACGTTCATATCATTGAATGAGATGTGTAGGAATAATCCGTTCGAAAAATGAAGTATATCGAATATATCCCTCCATGTTGATTTAGGCTTGAGACAGGAGGAAGGGGCACCCAAGAGGTCAGAATTCAATCTAACCATTCGATGGATGAATTGAGGATATCTATAGCTCTGTATCATCAAATAAAATATGTAGGAATCATCCGTTCGAGAATTAAAAGAGTATATTGAAATATATCTCTCCATCTCGGTTTAGGCTTCAAGTGGAAGGGAGGGAGTACCTGAGGGGTCAAAATTCAACTTAACCATCTGATGGAGTACTAACTGGGGGCATCTATAGCTCTATATTATCGAATAGAATGTGTAAAAATAATTCGTTCAAGAATTAGAGTAATATATCAAAATATATCCCTCCGTGTCAGTTTAGACTTGAGGCACATCAATTACTTTATTTTATAATTTCAATTAATTTAGTTCTAAAGTTATCAATAATATTTTATTTTTCTTCATTATAGGATGTTGGGACATCCAATTCTCATCCACCTATTGCTGCAAAGGACATACAAGAGCAGGAGAAGGAGGAGAATCTCTGTTGATTTTTTTTAGTTTTGATGTAATATATTTGATATTTAAGCAGTGTTATTTGTAAGATTTAATTTTGATGTAGTATATAATATTAATTTTTTATTTATAATAATAATAGTTAATTATTAGTTGTTATAATATCCGTAAATATATGTTGCTTGTTAATTTAATTTTAACATATTTTAGTAAATATAATTATTTATTAATTAAATTATAACAGATCTTAAGAAATATAATTGCTGAATTTTTTTTAAAAAAAATTTATTATTAGCAATGGCTGTTGTGACGGCAAAGCCGTCACTAAAAGAGACTATTAGCGATGGCTTATTAGAGATGGAAGAAACCGTCGCTAATATTTATTTTAAAATTTTTTAATTTAAATTTAAAAAAATATTTTAAGCGATGGAAAGCCATCGCTAATTATCGTTGCTACTATTTATTTTTAGCCACAGCATTTTTATCATCGCTAATATGCACCTTCAGCATCGAGTTTTTTTCCGACGGCTTATGTTGCTAATACCATTAGCGATAGTATATTTGTTATTAGTGACAGTAATTGACCATCGCTAATAATCAATTTTTTTGTAGTGAGAATGCTTGATATATCTTCGAAAGAGGAGAATGGGTTCTAGAGTGAGAAGGTCTGGCGACTCCAAAGGGCGAAATGGAAGATCTTCGTTCCGGTCTCGATACTCCCTTCCATCCCAGCCTTACCACCACTGTTCCCTACTACCATCGCCAAGATGGAAGAGGGAAGCAAAATCGGTACAACAATGATCTAAATAGCTAGGAGGTTACTGAGACCACATAACACTTTCAAACCGACCATCAGTCAATCTTTGTCCAGTATATCTCAAGCTAAGCTATCGGAGCGGTAGAGATGCCCTATTGCCACCGGAGCTATTGTAGTTCCACTAAAAAGGTGAGCCCCTCCTTATCACAAATCAATGGATGGTAGTTTTTGCTCTCCCTCCTTTGGATATAGGGGCCCACCACTGTGGAATCCGCCTGGCAAAGTCATCGAAACACCACCAATCAAAGAGACAGACCCCTTCCCCTCGAATAACATGACTATTCAACTCCAAAATCAAGTAGTCTCTCCTGCTCTCTTGAGCCTCCCGTGGACAGCCAGCTATACTACAATCGAAGCTACCATCTGCTATCTCTCAGTACCAGACTATGCAGAGAGGCGCCACTGGGTGCAACCAACCCTACCGCATCGTAACGCTCCTGACATCAGCGCCATCGTAACGCTCCTGACATCAGCGCCGAAGACAGCAAACGTATGAAGAGCGGCGCCAAGGAATAGCGTCGGCCTCAAGTATCGATGAAAGGGGCAGAAAAACAATAATAACTGGTACACTTATGCTGATGCACTCCGATATGGAACCAAGATTCAGCATGCCATTCCTCAACAGACACAAAACTTTCCACGTCGCCTGCCGAATGCCGAACGCCACTCGAAGCCGTTTCCCAAAGGGTACTGTTTTCGATGTGGGGACCAAGATCACTCGAGAAAAGCTTGTCGAAACCCTATAAAATACCTGACATGCGGAAGGTATGGTCATCGGGCTCGCTCTTATAGGATTTATCCCTCTACCATCTCAAAAAGGTGCTGGTAACAGAATCCAAACACCGTGCAAGTGAGAAAAACCTGTCATGCTCCAAATTTAATATTCAAATCAGATATATGATAGTTACATATTTTTTAAAATAAATCTTAAAAAATATACAAGATCAAATTAAATCATTACAATCTTAACATCTATAATAATTAATTTCAATAATAATTTATAAAATCTTACATAATTATAAATTAAATTTCTTCAATCCTCTGATCAGATATTATGGCATTCTATCTATCCATCTGATCACCCATAAATTTAAGCCATAACCAATCATAAACATCCTGTAACTCTGAGAAGAAAAAAGAAAAATAAAGAGGTGTGAGCTTTACAGTCCAGTAAAAATTTTCATATCACACCAATATAATAATATAATCTAAAAATAAGGATAAATAATAAAACATAAAATTCGATGTTCAATGTCCAGAATAATGCAAACATCCACAAATTATCTATCTTATCAAAAGAGATGCATCATCATATGTTAACAAGTGAAACACTTTTGTTTAACAATTGTTTCATGCCTTATCTTTCATTTCTCTTTTCATAATCACATTATTTTTAACCTTTTCTTTCTGCCTCTGGACTAACCAAGTCTATACGTCAGTCATCATTCGAATCAATTTTTACTTAAAAGCCTTTCAAGGCTATCCCAAGATGAGCTCCTGACTGACTGTCCCACATACGAAAGTCCGTGAGGGGCTGTCTCAGACATAAGCTCCTGACGGGCTATCCTAGGCATGAGCTCCTGGCTGGCTGATTTATCTATAAGACAGTGGGGGCTGTTCCAAGCATAAGTTCCTAGCGGACTGTCCCAAGCATAAGCTTCTGACGGGCTGTTCCACACAACAAGGCTAATCTATACCATATCTTTTTTTTTCATTTAATCATTATGTGTTGATTTCATCATATCAATTCCGACTTATATTATGAACAATTTAGATATATCATATCCATATAATCATTCCATAAATCTCTGATACATATATATTGACATAACATACTCATGCTTAAAATCATATAAGCAAATAATGGTGTCTCAGATATAGCAAATTCATCGATCTCAAATCCAACAATACAAAATCAATGATGCAAGATCAACGGTAAAATAGCATATATAATAGTGATCATGTACAGGGATTCTTACCTTTATCGGTGACTGATCCAAGTATAGAAATCAATATTCTTCTTTGATTTATGAATTTCTCTAACAAGATATT
The DNA here is from genome assembly GCF_000442705.2 of Elaeis guineensis. Lineage (NCBI taxonomy): Eukaryota > Viridiplantae > Streptophyta > Magnoliopsida > Arecales > Arecaceae > Elaeis > Elaeis guineensis. Next base: position 33,177,452 of record NC_025996.2, read on the forward strand.
TCATTCGATATCTTATGCAGACAATCGTATCTCTTTTTGACCCTGATCAAATATAAAAATTATTTATGAAGAAATTATCGATAATCGATCCTAATAATACAAATCTAAGACTTCTCATAGGATTATCCAAAATCAGGATTTGTCTGAGTATCTAGACCCTCTATTAGTCCACAAGACTTTTAGAGAGAGAAAATTCATGGAGAGAGAAAATTTTAGAGAGAGAAAGTGGAGAGGATCTTCGTACCCTCCAAATGAGGTAATCATGATCGAGATCATCAGAGGTCCTATCAGAATGACTTAATATGAATTAACCATGATTGATGTTATCAATTTTAAATAAGGACCAAACTGAAATTCAATTTACTGTATGAATTTCGAAGCAATCTCAGTCATCTTATTTTCATCTTAAGTTTATCCTAAGGTCTGTGATGCAATCAGAGAGGGAGAAAAAATTCTAAAGAGACAAAATCTATAAAGAGAGAGAAAGGTCTAGAGAGAGAATCTAGAGAGAGAATTTAGAGAGAGAAATTGGAGAGAGAAAGATAGAGAAAGGGGAGAGGAAAGAGAGAGAAAGGAGAGAGAGAAAATTCTCTCTTTTCTTCTTTTTTTTTTCTATTTTTTTTCTATTTTTTTTCTCTTTTTTCTTTTTCTTTTTCTCTTTTTCTTTTCTTTTTCTTCTTTCTTCTTCTTTTATTTTCCTTCTTTCCGCGACCTCCCTTGGGCCGAAACAGGGGACGGGTTGAGAGGTTTCGACTTGGCTTCGATGAGGGTAGTGGCTCGATCAAAGGTTCGGCTGCAACGGTCGACCACATAAGCTGGCCGGCGACGAGATTCGACCGGCAAGCTTTCTTTTTTTTTTAATTTCTCAAAAAAATAGGGGATCCGTCCCCTTTCTTCATGATTTCCGGCCATTGGCCGGTCGCCGGCAGCCAAGCACTCAAGCGAAGAGAGAAAGAGATGGGTGTCCGATCTCGGGGATGAGACGCTGCAACCGACGGCGTTGGTGGTCGAAAAAGAGAGAAAAAAATTTCGGTTGAACAGAGGTTTCATGATTTATGGAATTTCCGACGATCTTGATGACCGACGAGTAGTCTAAAACCATAAGAAGAAAAAAAAGAGGGAGAGGAAGAAAGATTGAACCCTTATCTGAACTCCGGTGGCCTCTTCGACTTTCGATTTTCGACGAACACTTAGAAAAGAGTGCCGCGGCTTCCAAGAAAAAAAGAGGAGGAATTGAGCTCAACGGTAGCCGGTAGAGGCTCGTGAGGGAGAGGGGAGTCTTATTTATAGAGGGTCTTAGAGTTTTAAGGATCATAGAACTCTTTTTCATTCGGGATTCATTGGAGAAGAAGACTCCCATCGGGAGTCTTCTTCCCATTTCCTGTTTTTATTTTTTATTTTTTGGTATGGACTTTGGGCTTTTATATGGGCTTGATCCAAGGCCTAAAAGGGCCGGGTGTCACATTCTCTCCTCTTCAAATAATTTCGTCCTCGAAATTAAGTTACGTTGTTTGAGATATATTTTTTTAAAAAAAATATATACTTACATCATGTCATTTTCACACATCCGATAATATCTTATATATTATTTATTTTTCATGATCTTGTTATAACAAAATTAATTAAAATCTCAACCTCATTCTCTTATTTTTATTTTATTTTAATTTTTTTAAAAGAGCAATAATATTTTATACTTATATTAATATACCACAGGTATTTGTTCCAATACATTCCACTTGAAATTCATAATTATCTCAGACTACCTATGATGGAAAAAATAAAGGAAGGTCTTCACAATCATCGATTTCTTTCTTCTCTTAACCTTTCAATAAATTTAATAGGTAGACTTTCATCTTAAGAAAATCTCACCCTTCTATGTCATTTCGAGTAACAACATTAAATTTTGAAAAAAATAATATGTGTTAAGACATTCTAGGTTTGCACTAATAACAGAACTATCAAGCTATTAATAATAAACTTGAGATATCTAGGGTTCTTCTTGGCATTATCTACAATGAAATAACCTACTAGCAAAAATTGCACAGCTATGATCAGCTTAGGTTAAGAATTAGTAGCATCCCTTCATTATCAATAAAATTCTTCCTTATTTATAAATAATATATTCTATAATATCTTATGATTTAAAGAATTAATATTTCTAATCAATTTTAAACCGTCATACTTTTGCTGTGCACTCTGATCTCAACTTATCAAATTATATAAGTCTATCAAAAATAAAAATATCCTTGTATGTTAAATCGATCAAAGTTAGGTCCAACCTTCAAATTTCGTATAAGACTTAGGACAAAATTTTAAGTTTCTTTGTCTTTATTGCTCTTTGGGTATAGTACATCAAAATTAAATATTGATCCACTTTCTATATTTAAAATCATTGCATAAGCTTGACCACTTCTCAAGAATCCAACATGTCAAGAATTAATCGGAGTTAACCTTAGATTTATCTTACAATCATTTGGATAATTTTCAAATCAATCTTCTTTTTAAAAAGAATTAACTCTAACTCGAACAAACTAGAAGAACTCAAGCCAACATCTCTGTAAGTAAAATCAACTTGATTATTTCTTGTAGAACTCCCTTCATCACAACCCTTAGCATCCATAGATAAATCCATACAAAATCTTATCCCTTATATAAGTTATTCAAAATTTAACAATAACAAGATACCTTAGATCAGTTCAGAAATCTAAACTTTGATTTGAATTATAGTCCACTATCTTCAATAATCACAAGAAAAAATAAAAAATCTAATCCAAAGATGGAAATATAAATTATTAAAGATTTCATCATAACGTATATATCATACTCTAACAAAACTAATTTTCTTATTCAATTTAATAACAATATCAAAGTACCTTAGATCCACTTAGAAAAGCAGGCTTTTGACTTAAAATTTTATACAACTTGAAAGATCAAGAAATCATATCCAAATATGATATTTTGAATAACTAAAGATTTCTCTAAGACGTGTATCTTATATTCTTATAATAAAATTCAAGTATATTTTTCATCTGAAATTGAGTTTCATATATGACCGCTTATAGGTTCAATGCTTAAAAATATTTCTCTCTCATATGATATAATTTTTTCTTAGACCATATCCTAATTAACTTTCTTTTGATAAGTCTAAAATTTATAATGCTCAGATAATTATCATTGAAATTAAAAAAAAATATCATGATCTTCAATCATATAAGTTTAACATTCCAAAATCATCTAGCATACACAACACAATATATCAATATCTCCCTCTTCATTCTAGCATCAACACTTCTCATACTCCGATCAACCTACAAATTGAAATATAAGATTATAACTCATCAATTCTATTGTAGACATCATATGCCACTTATGCATAAATTTCATCATAATATCTATTGATTAGAGATCCAAATATTGAATCCTTTCTTTTATGTCTATCATGTTCTTTATGATCATAGCCTTAAGTTCAAATATCACTAAAGTTACAATCTCAAATAATTATAACCTTAAGCTCAAATATCACTTAAGTTATATTCTCTAGTGATCATAACTTAAACTCTAATATTATTCTATCATATCCTTAATGATCATAATCTTAAACTCTGATATTATCTATCATACTCTATTGATTATAATCCTAGAAATGTCACAGTCCCTAGTGACCTTAAAGTTTTAATACTACTTCAGTCATATTCTCTGATATTACTCTGTCACATCCTATTAATCCTACATAAAGTTTTGATATCACTTCATAATCTCTAATGATCTTAAACCTAAGCTCTGATATTAATCTGTCATATCTTAATCATTTATATCATAATCTCCAAATAATCATAACCTAAGCTCTGATACCATTCTGTCATGCCCCGAACCCAATACCCAAGTCGGATACGTGATGGCCACACACTCCTTAGAGCAAGCCCTAAAGAATATACAAGACCAAATTAAATCATTACAACCTTAACATCCATAATAATTAATTTCAACAATAATTCATAAAATTTTACATAATTACAAATTAAATTTTTTCAATCCTTTGATCAGATACTATGACATAATTACAAATTAAATTTTTTTAATCCTTTGATCAGATACTATGACACTCTATCTATCCATCTGATCATCCATATATCCAAGCCATAGCCAATCATAAACATCCTATAACTCTGAGAAGAAAAAGAAAGATGAAGGGATGTGAGCTTTACAACCCAGTAAGAATTTTCATATCACACCAATATAATAATATAATTTAAAAATAAGAATAAACAATAAAACATAAAATCTGATGTTCAATGTCTAGAATAATGCAAACATCCATAAATTATCTATCTTGTCAAAAGAAATGCATCACCATATGTTAATAAGTAAAATATTTTTGTTTAATAATTGTTTCATGTCTTATCTTTCATTTCTCTTTTCATAATTACATGATTTTTAATCTTTTCTTTCTGGCTCTGGACTAACCAAGTCTATACTTCAGTCATCATCCGAATCAATTTTCACTTAAAAGCCTTTCAAGACTGTTTCAAGATGAGCTCATGGCCGGCTATCCCACGTACGAAAGTCCGTGAGAGACTGTCCCAAGCATAAGTTCCTAGCGGACTATCCCAGGCATGAGCTCCTGACCGACTGATCCACCTATAAGCCAATGGAGGTTGTCCCAGGCATAAGCTCCTGATGGACTGTCCCAGGCATAAGCTTCTGGCAGACTGTTCCACACGACAAGGCTAGTCCATACCATATCTTTCTTTTTCATTTAATCATTATGTGTTGATTTCATCAAATCAATTCTGACTTACATTATGATCAATTTAAATATGTCATATCCATATAATCATGCCATCAAAATTATACATATATATCATAGTACCTGATCAGAGGATTGAAGAAAATTAATTTGTAATTATGTAAGATTTTACGAATTATTGTTGAAATTAATTGTTATGGATGTTAAGATTGTAATGATTTATTTTGGCCTTGCATATTCTTTAGGGCTTGTTCTAAGGAGTGTGCGGTCATCACGTATCCGACTCGGATGTTGGGTTTGGGGCGTGACAGAATGGTATCAGAGCATAGGTTATGATCATTAGGGATTATGATATAAGTGATTAGAATATTACAGAGTGATATTAGAGCTTAGGTTATGATCATTGGAGATTACGATATAAATGATTAGGATGTGATAGAATAATATCAAAACTTAGGTTTAAGATCACTAGAGATTATGAAGAGATATTAAAACTTTATGTCAGATCAATAGGATGTGACAGAGTGGCATCTGAGCTTAGAGCTTAGGTTACGTTTATTTGGAGACAATGATACAAGTGATTAGGATATGACAGAAAGTTTAAGATCACTAAGGATTGTCATATAAGTGATATCAAAACTTTGGGATTAAAATCAATAGAGTATGATTGATAAAATCAGAGTTTAAGATTATGATCATTAAAGGTATGATAGAATGATATTACAATTTAGGTTATGATTATTAGAGAATATGATTTAAGTGGTATTTAAGCTTAAGATTATAATTATTTGAAATTATGACTTTAGTGATATTTAAACTTAGGTTATGATCATAAGGAACATGATAGACATAAAACAAACGATCCGGTAATTAGATTTCGAGTCAATAGATATTAAGATGAAATTTATGTATAAGTGGCATATGATATCTATAATAGAATTGATGAGTTATATCTTAGATTTCAATTAGTAAGGTTGACCTAAGTATGAAAAGAGTTAACCTTAGAATAAAGTGGGAGTTATTGATAAGTTATGTTGAGTATACTAGAGGATTTTGGAATGTAAAACTTATATGATTGAAGATCATGATAACTTTTCTGATTTTGATGTTAATTATCTGAGCATTACAAATTTTAAATTTATCAGAAGGAAGTTAGGATATGGTCTAAGAAGAAATTTCATCATATGAGAGAGAAATATTTTTGAGTATTGAACCTATAAGAGGATCATATATGAAACTCAATTTTAAATGAAAAAAATATACTTGAATTTTATTATGAGAATATGAGATATACATCTTGGTGAAATCTTTGGTCGCTCAAAATATCATATTCTGAATATGATTCCTTGATCTTTCAAGTTGCATTGAATTTCAAGTTAAAAGTTTATTTTTCTAAGTGGATCAAAAGTATTTTGATATTGCTAAATAAAAAAAAAATATTTTGTCAGAGTATGATATACAGGTTATGATGAAATCTTTAATAATTCATATTACCATCTTTGGATTAGATTTTTTTTTGTGATTGTTGAAGATGGTGAAGTGTATTAATTATTCAAGTTAGAGTTTGGATTTTTTTTTTAAATTGAACTAAGACATCTTGTTAGTGTTAAATTTTAAATGACTTATACAAGGGACAAGATTTTTGTATAAATTTATTGATTAATATTAAGGGTTGTAATGAAGGGAGCTCTATAAGAAATAATCAAGTTGATTCTATTTAAGGATGTTGGCTTGAGTTCTTCTAGTTTGTCAAGTTAGAATTAATTTTTTTAAAAAAGAAGATTGATTTAGAATTATCTAAATGATTGTAAGGTAAATCTAAGGTTAACTCCAATTGATTCTAGACATGTTGGATTCTTGAAGAGTGATGAAACTTATGCAATGATTTCAAACATAGAAAGTGGATCAAGATTTAATTTTTATATGTTATACCCAAAGGTAGTAAAGATAAAGAAACTTAAAATTTTACCGTAAGTCTTATATGAAATTTGAAGATTGGATCTATCCTGGATCGATCTAACATATAAGGATATTTTTATCTTTGATATAATTATATAATTTGATAAATTAAGATCAGAGTGTGCAGCAAGGCATGGTGGATTAAATTGATTAGAAATATTAATATTTTAAATCAAAAGATATTATGATGAAATACTTTAGTTGTAAATAAGGAAGGATTTTATTGATAATGAAAGGATGCTATAAATTTTGATCTAATCTGATCATAGTCGGATAATTTTTGTCAGTAGGTTGCTTCATTGTAGATAATACCAAAAAATTCTAGATATCTCAAGTTTATGAACAGCTTGATAGTTCTGGTATTAGTTCAAACTTAGAAAGTCCTAACATAGATCTCATATTTTTAAAATTTAATATTGTTACTCGAACTGATATAGAAGATTGAGATTTTCTTAAGATGAGAGTCTACATATAAAATTTGTTGGAAGCTTAAGAGAAGAAAGAAATCGATGATTGTGAAGAGTGATCGATGTTTGACCTTTATTTATTTTTCTATCAAGGGTAGCCTGAGATAATTATGAATTTGAGTAGAATGTATTAGACAAATAATGGAGGTATATTAATACAAGTCCAAAATATTACAGTTCTTCAAAAAGTTAAGAAATCAATGAGAAGGGATGAGTTTGAGATTTCAAATAATTTTTGTTATAACAAGATCATGAGAAATAAATAATATATATGACATTATCGTAAGCTTGAGAATGACATGAAGAATGTATACTTTGAAATAGGTATCTCGAACGACATAACCAAATTTTGAGGATGAAATTATTTTAAGGAGGGGAGAATGCAATAACCCAGATATATAAAAAAAAGAAAGAAACGAAGAAGACTCCTGTTGGGAGTCTTCTTTCACCTGAGTCACCGGAGGAGAAGTTGGAATCCGAAGGGGATTCGACCTCTCCTCCACTCTATAAGACCCCCCTCTCCCCCTCCTAAACAACCCATGGTGATCACTGGTCTCTCTCTCTCCTTTCTCCTTGTTTTCTCCAGTTGAAGTCAAGGCCTCCCGTACTTGTGCTTGCCAGAATCTGGAGCTGACAACACTGCCAGAGCTCGAGGTAAGCCCCTCCCCTTCTTCCTCTCTCTCTTCCCTTTCTCTCCTGGCCCAAGACCTCACCGCCGGCCATCGATTTTGCTGGAAATAAATTCTAAAGAAGATCCCTTGTTTTTCGAAGGAAAAAAAAAAAGAGAGCCGCCGGCCGAACCCCATCGCCGACCGGCTTCGCACGGTCGGTCGTCGTTGCCAGATCTCCAGCCAAGCCATCGGAGCCCGAGCCACCGAGGGGGGGACCTCATGGTCTTCCCCTGTTTCAGCCAAGGGAGGCCGCGGGAAGAAAAGAAAGGAAGAAGAAGAAGAAAAGAAAAGAAAAGAAAAAGGAAAGAAGAAAAGAAAAGAAAAAGAAAAAGAAAAAGAAAAAAAAAAAGAAAGAAAAAAAAATAAAAAATAAAATAAAGAAGAAGAAGAAGAAGAAGAGAGAGAATTTTCCTCTCTCTCCTTTCTCTCTCTTTTCTCTCTCCTCTCTCTACCTTCTCTCTCTATATTTTCTCTCTCTAGATTCTCTCTCTAGATGTTTCTCTCTCTTTGTGAATTTTGTCTCTCTAGAGTCTTTCTCTCTCTCCGATTTCATCACGGACCTTAGGATAAAATTGAGATGAAAATAAGATGATCCGAGATTGCTCCAAAATTCGTGCAGTAGATCTGATCTCAATCCGATCCTATTCAAAATTTGTAACATTTAATTCATATTGAGTCACCCTGATAGGACCTCTGATGGTCTCGACCATAATTGCCTCATTTGAAGGATACAAAGATTTCTCTCTCTAGAATTTTCTCTCTCTTCATGGATTTCCTCTCTCTAGAAGTCTTATGGATCAATGAAGGATCTTGATACATAGACAAGTCCTAATTTTGGTTAATCCTAAGAGAGGTCCTCGATATGTGTTATTAGGATCGATTATCGGTAATTTTCTCTATATAGGATTTTTATATTTGATCAGGGTTATGAAGAGATGATTGTCTGCATATGATATCGAGTGGAATATTTTGTTAAAAAATTCATAAGTCAAAAAAGAATATTGATTTCTGTGCTTGGATCAGTCATCGGTAAAGGTAAGAATCCCTGTACATGATCACTATTATATATATGCTATTTTACTGTTGGTCTTGCATCGTTGGTTTTGTATCGTCGGATTTGAGATCGATGAATTTATTATACCTGAGATACTGTTATTTGATTTTGAGTATGAGTATGTTATGTCAATATATATGTATCAGAAATTGATGGCATGATTATATGGATATGACATATCTAAATTGATCATAATGCAAGATAGAATTGATTTGATGAAATCAACACATAATGATTAAATAAAAAGAAAAAGATATATGGTATGGACTAGCCTTGTCATGTGGAACAGCTGGCCAGGAGCTTATGTCTGGGACAGCCCGCCAGGAGCTTATGCTTGGGACAGCCCCCACTGGCTTACAAGTGGATCAGCCGGCCAGGAGCTCATGCCTGGGACAGCCCGTCGGAGCTTATGTCTGGGACAGCCTCTCACGGGCTTCCGTACGTGGGACAGTCGGCCAGGAGCTCATCCTGGGACAGTCTTGAAAGATTTTTTAAGTGAATTCGATCCGGATGATGACTGAGGTATAGATTTGGATAGTCCAGAGCCAGAAAGAAAATGTTAAACATTATGTGATTATGAAAGGAGAAATGAAAGATAAGACATGAAACAATTGTTGAACAAAAGTGTTTCACCTGTTAATATATGATGATGCATCTATTTTGACAAGACAGAAAATTTATGAATGTTTGCATTATTCTGGACATTGAATATGAGATTTTATATTTTACTGCTTATCCTTATTTTCAGACTATAGTACTATATCAGTGTGATATGGGAATTCTTACTGGGCTGTAAAGCTCACACCCCTTCATCTTTCTTTTTCTTCTCAGAGTTACAGGACGTTCATGATTGGCTATGGCTTAGATTTATGGGTGAGCAGATGGATAAATAGAGTGTCATAGTACCTGATCAGAAGATTGAAGAAAATTAATTTGTAATTATGCAAGGTTTTACGAATTATTGTTGAAATTAATTGTTATGGATGTTAAGATTGTAATGATTTATTTTGGCCTTGCATATTCTTTAGGGCTTGCTCTAAGGAGTGTGCGGCCATCACGTATCCGATCCGGATGTTGGGTTCGGGGCGTGACAGACTTGCCGAACCTAATACCTTTTTTGTGGCCTGTCCTTCAACGGATATAGTTCATCAGCTAATGACTGGAGGCCGAATTATAGGAAACGGTTTCACACTACAAGTTAATCATTGGGATCAGCTAAGGGGGGGAGTACCTAATCAACTAAAGCTTAAGGTGAGTGTAAGCTACTTAATCTTCCTTTAATCTGTTGGAACTCACGTGCTGTAGAAACGATTGTGTCAAGCCTCGGATTACCCCACAGAGCAAGTAAAAATTGCCTCAAATGGAAAGATCTCACATCATTTGACCTAGAGCTCCTGTGAAGGCATGGAAGACATTCCAGAATCAATCAAAGTTACCGTGGGACCTCTCACTTATAATGTTCAGGTACAAATGAATTTTATTTCAGAACAAGTTCAGTCGGACACACCATCAATCGAGGAAAGCTCAGATGGAGAGGGGGAAGACCGAGATTTCTGGTTTGGTTCAGACGATCGATCCCCCCACCATCAGAAAATAGAAAAAGGCCGGCCAACCAGCCAGAAGTTCATCCTCCAGGAGACAAGCTCCCAGAACCCGAGTGGAGCATAGCCCAGAACTAAGCTTGGAACCGATTCAAAATCCATAATGTTCTCATTGGGAACTCCAAAGCAACATTCAAACAGATAGCTGGGACCAAGGAGTCTTCCAACGCTTCTTCATGTGGCCAGACCCATGGTCAAAACCTAGAACATATCATCATCAAAACAATTGGGTTATACACTTGTCAATTTCAAATTTGAAATCTAGCCTGTTGTTGTACTACTCTATAGACAAGATTCAAGGCAGCAATCTATTAACCGTAGACAACAACAATGGCTACCACCAAACATCAAAGCCCATCATCCCTAGACCAACGGCCAAAAGTGGGAGCTTGCCGGCAACAGAATTGTTAATTCCTATCAAGAAACCTTTTGAAAGGATATTGAGTACATGCAAGGGAACTTAACACTACGAATCAGTTACACCAAATCAAAACCATCCTCATAACCCATACCTAGCCACCAAGAAGAACCGAAACATAGAAACACCTCTCTGCAAATGCAATGCCCGGTTGCGGATGAAAAAGATCAAGTCTTTGGGGTTAATGGAAAACTCTCTCACTGCAGCAGACATACTCTTCATCAACTCTCTCACAGCATCTCAGATTAATGAATTGGGGAAGAAATGTGGTCTGCTATTCGAGCTAGGTGGGCTGGTAAACCCGATAGAGAAACTGAAGTCATTAGAACTCCAACGATGTGGGTAGACAGCAAGTTTCAGAGATGATCTAACATGAAGAAAATGAAGGCTATAAACCACAAAAGTTGCTGGAAAAATTTTGACAGACAGCAACATCTCCTAGTCTTCTAAATCATCTCTATGTATCCCGAATACTATCTAATGTTTTGGACAAAATGGGTTTTTGTATGTACTTAATACGGAATCTTAGGGACAATATAAGCCATTATGCTGTAAAGGTTGCTAAGCAGTATCTTATCTTCCTTACCATCTTTATTCTAGATGTTCTCATCACTATTCACCAAATTGTTTACTTATGATTCTAAGTTGGAATACAAGAGGATCTGCAAGAGGCAAAAAAGAAGCGTGCCATCAGGGATACAATTAAAAGATCAAGGTGCTCAATTGTGTGTCTTCAAGAAACCAAACAAGAGCGAATGGATACGAAAATATAGAAATCAATATGTGGGGCAGGTCTTGAAGGATGGGTTTCTAGAGATGCATCTGGTTCTGTAGGCAGTCTACTCACTTGCTGGGACCACACAACATTTGCAGGTTTTCTACTTTGTAGTGGCACTTTCTCACTAGCCATTAAACTCATCTATAAAACTATAGATTTCACTTGGATGCTTTCCAATATATATGGACTGCACAGCCAACATGATCGTCAATTGTTCTTTACTAAGCTTAATTCTCGGCGAGGAAACAATATCCTTCTATTGGTTCTAATCAGCGACTTCAACACCACACGGTTCCCAACAGATCGCAAAGGCATTGGTAGCTTATGTAAACCATCAAGTGTCTTAAATAACTTTATCAATTCTCAAGTGTTGATCGAAATTAGGCTATCCAGCAAGAAATACACATGATCTAATTTTAGAGAAGAACCCTCTCTAGCAACTCTGGATCATTTTTTTTGTGAGCATTGACTGGCTTCATCAGTTTCCACTGGCATACCTCAAATCATTGGTCAGACATACATCAGACCGTATCCTGTTATTACTAGTAACCAAACCTCAAACTATAGGTAGGTCTCTTACATACAAGCCTTTCTGTTTTGAAAATTTTTGGCTCACCATCCCAGGCTGCGAGAATAATATTAGAACGTGATGGACAAGAGGACCGAAATCGGATGATGCCATCGAAGCTATGGTTTTGAAACTTCAAAAACTTCGAGCAAAACTAAAGTCATGGAACCATAATGAAGTAGGAAACATCATCCAGGGAAAGAAGAATTTGCTGAAAAAGATTGATCAACTTGATTCCCAAGAGGAATCAAGAAACCTCCATCTAACGGAGCTAGAAGAATGAACCAAATGGAAAGATGAACTTGATAAATTACTCCAACAGGAAGAAACATTATGAAGACAAAGAACATGAGTGCAATGGCTCAACGACGGAGATGGAAATACCAAATTCTTCCATACTTGGGCCAGTGATAGGAGGAAGAACAGGATCTTAGAACTACATCAAAATGAGGACATAACTGATCAGCATTTGATCCATGATTGCTTCCACGAACACTTCAAGAGAACGCTCGGTCAATCTGAAACTCCCTATATCCGTGCGAATCGGAGAAAGTTATATCCTGAAGGACCTCTTGACCTAAAAGAGATGGAAGCTCCCTTCTTTGAGTAAGAAATTAAAGCAGCAGCCTTTAATCTTGCTTCAGAAAAATCGTCCGAACCTGATGGATTCACTTTAATCTTTTACAAACGCTATTGGGAAATCATCAAAATGGATCTGATGAGGGTATTTCAGAGTTTATATTGTCACCAAATCTGTGGATAAATTAATTTTTCTTATATAACCCTCGTTCCCAAAAAGAGAAGAATTGTACAGTAAAAGACTACTGCCCAATCAGTCTCATGAATGGGATAGTGAAGATTATATCAAAAGTCCTCTCATTGAGACTGGCAACGGAGTTAGATTGCCTGATCACATCATCCCAATCGACATTCATTAAAGGAAGAATACTCGTCGATAATTTTGCTGCCACAAAGGAGATCATATCTCAGGCATCTAAATCAAAACGAAAAGGGATTACCGTTAAATTGGATTCCAAAAAAGCTTTCGACAACGTAGAATGGGCTTTCCTCTTAGATCTCCTGATTGCAAGAGGATTGGAAACTAGATGGTGCAAGTAGATTCATGACATAATTTTCATTGCGAAGTCTTCAATCCTGATTAACGGATCGGTTGGTAAGCAATTTAGGCATCATCAAGGATTGAGACAAGGTGACCTATTATCTGTACAACTTTTCATTCTGATAGCTGATATCTTAGATCGCATACTCAAATCAACCTCAAGTAATCAACTAATAGAAGGCATTGGAGTAGGAAACTTTACTGATCCATATCTGAATCTACAATTTGCAGATGATACACTCATGTTTTGTAGAGCGCAAACAAGATACGCCACTATTCTAAAATTTATTTTCTATTCTTTTGAGTTGTTTTTGGGGCTAAAAAGCAATATTGAGAAATCCACGCTCTTGGGCATTGGTATTTCATAGTCCTTCAGAGATCAGTTAGCATCCATCTTTGGAAACAAAACTGTAGACTACCCATTCATGTAGGATTGCCACTATGCAGTGAAAAACTGAGAATGACTGATTGGATAACATTAATAGAGAAGATCACGAAGAAATTAGCAGGATGGAAAGTCAGATTACTCTCATTAGCAAGAAGAGAATTGTTACTTAATGCTGTAATTGCACCAATAGTGGTGTTCTAGATGTCTAACTTCATTTTGCCGGTAGGAATTATCAGCAAGATTGATATAGGTTACGTATAGCTTTTTTATGGAGTGGCAAAGACAAGGTCAAGGTAGGGCAAAGCCTATTACATTGGTCCACAGTCTATAGTCCTAAAGAAGTTGGGGGAATGGGCATCATTAATCTCAAAATTCTCAATGAGGTAATATTTTGTAAGTGGTGGTGGAAATTATTCTCTGGCTGCAGAAAACCATGGAGTATGCTAATAACATCAGGTTACTACAATAACTGATAGAATATATAATGATGGTGGACCATACAACAATAATATGAGAAACTATATAAAACAATGGAGCAGTACAACTTATTCTCACAAATCCTCTCTTTTCTTTTTCTATTCTTTGATACCACTTCACCACTCCATACATTCTACAACAACCACCTATTTATAAGTATAAGAAATGACCTTTTGACTCCCCTAATAAATTTATCATTTAGACTTCCCATGTGACTCTTGGATTTTTCATGTCACTCGTGATTTTTGCCACTTCAATTAAGTTTACAAAATGACCTTTCGATTTCTTCAATATATTTAATATTTGGTTTTTCCAACATCCCCCTTAAACTTAATTGTTCTTTCTTCATCATGCCAAGAGAACTTTTAAACTTGGTGAAGAGCTCTGCTCCTAATGATTTAGTGAATATGTCGGTAACTTGATTTTGTGTCTTCACATACAGTAGCTCTACTTTTTTGTTCTTCACATGTTCTCGAATTGAATGAAAACGCACAACAATATGCTTGCTTCTTTGATGATACACTGGGTTCTTTCCTAGTGCAATAGCCGACTTGCTATCAACGCTTATCTTGGTAGGTTCCTTTTGCTCAAAATGAACTTCTTTCAGCAAGCTTCTTAGCCATATAGCATGTGATACACATGTGGATGCAGCAACATATTCGGCTTCACATATAGAAAGAGTAACAATAGGTTGCTTCTTTGACATCCATGTAAAAGCTGCATCTCCCATAGAAAATACAAATCCGGAAGTACTCTTTTGATCATCCATGTCTCCAGCCCAATCACTATCCGAATAGCCCACAAGTTCTAAGTTACTATGATGAGAATAAAATAGTCTATCGGTAATAGTACCTCGGATGTAACGAAGAAATCTCTTCGCTGCCTTCTAGTGCATTAATTTGGGCTCCTCCATGAATTTGCTGACTAGGCCGACTGCATATAGAATATCCGGCCTAGCACATGTCATGTACCTCAGACATCCTACCAAGCTTCTATAGAGAGTAGGGTCCACAATCTCTCCTTCATCTTCTTTTGACAGCTTTGCTCCACAATCAACGGGAGTGCTTATAGGGTTACAATCTTTTATCTTGAATTTTTTCAAAATTTCTTTGGCATAACCTTCTTGGGATAAGAAAATTCCTTTTTGATATTATTTGACCTCTAAACCCAGAAAATATGTCATTAACCCCATGTCTGTCATCTCAAACTCCTTCATCATGGCATGCTTGAACTCCTCAAATATTTGTGGATTATTATCTGTAAAATAAGATCATCTGCATACAAACACATAAGTAGAATGTTAGAAGTTTTCTCCTTTACATACACAGCATGCTCATAGGGATATTGCTTGAAGCCATTTGCTTTGAAGTAGCCATCAATTCTTGAGTTCCATGCTCTTGGAGCTTGTTTTAAACTATAAAGTGCCTTCCTTAGCTTTAAAACCTTCTCTTCATGTCCCTTCTTCACGTACCCTTTGGGTTGTTCAACATATACTTCTTCTTCTAGAAAGCCATTTAGAAATGCCGACTTCACATCTAACTGGTAGATGTTCCAATTATTCTGTGCAGCCAAAGAAATCACCAAGCGAATTTCTCCATGCATGCTACGGGTGCAAATACCTCCTCGTAGTTAATTCTGGCTTGCTGCTTGTAGCCTTTAGCTACTAATCGAGCCTTATATTTCTCCACCTTTTCTTCTGCATCCTTCTTTACCTTATATACCCATTTCACTCCGATGGGTTCAGGATCTTCTGGAAGAGTAATAAGCTTCCATGTGTTATTCTTCTGGATTGCCTTCATCTCTTCATTCATGGCCATCCTTCAGTTTTCATTCTTCACTGCTTCTTCAAAAGAGATTACATCCTCATTAGCATATAAACAAATGAGATTAAGGGGACTCATCACCTCATAGAGATCTTGAATGCTTCTTATCTTTCTGGATTCTTCATTTGAAGAAGGAGATCTCGTGCTAGATGATGAAGGTGGTGTGTGGATCTTCAACTTGAGCTTTCACTTGTTCTTCTTCTTCTTGCACCTCTATCATGTTGGTGCTTCAATTCCAGATTCTTCTTCATTGAATTTCACATCGCGGCTTATAAGGATCTTCTTCGCCTTTGGATCATAAAGTTTGTATACCTTGGATCTCTGATCATATCCTATAAAGATGCAAGGATAACTCTTGTCATCAAGCTTGCTTCTCCTTTGATCTGGGATGTGTGTATAGGCAACGCAACCAAACACTCTCAGATGAGATACATCTGGCTTATATCCATTCCATGCTTCTTGAGGGGTCCTTCCTTCAAGATTCTTTGTTAGGCAGTGGTTGAGAATGTATACCGCACAATTCACAACTTCCATCCAAAACTCTTTTGGCATTTCTTTCATCTTCAGCATGCTTCTCACCATGTCAAGAATGGTCCGATTCTTCCTTTCTGCTATGCCATTTTGCTGGGATAAGTATGGTGCAGTCAAAGTCCTCCAAATACCTTGAGATTTGCAGAACTCTTCGAATGTGTTCGAGGTGAACTCTCCTCCTCGATCTGATCTCAAAGCTTTGATTTTGCACCCAGTTTGATTCTCCACAAAAGCTTTGAACCTTTTGAATGTCTCTAGGGCCTCACGTTTCTCCTTCAAGAGGTACATCCAAGTTTTCCTGCTAAAATCATCAATAAATGTTAGAAAATAATGACGACTCCAAATGAGGCCAGTGTGATGGGACCACAAATATCCATATGGATGAGTTGCAAAGGCCTTCGGGCTTGATGAAATGACTCCTTTGGGAAGCTAGCTCTTGAGTGTTTTTCAATAATACATCCTTCATATATTCCTTCAGGGGTATCCTCAATGAGAGGTAATCCCTTCACTATCACCTTCGAAGATAAGAGTTTCAAGGAACCAAAGTTCACATGCCCGAACCTCAAGTGTCATAGCCATGTGTCATCCTTCATGCATGCACTCAAGCACTTTGTCACAACATACTTGATGTTCAATATAAACATTCGGTTCTTGGTCATAGGTACTTTGGCAATCAGCTGATCATATTTTCTTAAGTAAAGATATCTACCTTCCATAACAACATCAAATTTTTTTTCTAATAATTGACCAAGACTTAAGATATTTGTTTTCATATTAGGTACATAGTAAACATTAGAAATGAACTGTTAAGAATCATCCTTGAGTTGAATTAGAATTTTACCTATCCCCTTCACTTGAACTTTTGAGGTATCACCGAAAGAAACATTGCCTTCCATTGTCTCATCTAACTCTTTGAACATGTATTTGTACCCGCACATATGATTGCTTGCGCCGGTATCCAAGTACCAAATATTTTCATTGGAAGCTTCTTCTCCCTTCTCTGCTAGTAGCAAGATACCATCTTCTCCTTCCTCCTTCTTTATATAGTTGACCTTCTCATGCACTTGGTTAGTCTCATTATGGTAACATTCTGAGGAGTAATGACCATATTTACCACAAGTATAACATTTAATTTTATTTTTGTCATACCTTTGTCCTCCTCTTGAGAAACCTCGTTGCCTTCTTCCGCCAGAGGGACCTTGTGTGCTTTGTTCATTAGGTAAGACTCCTGTGCCTCCTCTTCCTCTGCCATGTCCAATGGAACCTCGTCCTCATCCACGGCCTTGTCCATGACCGTATCTGCGGGTATAACTATGACTGCGATTTATTTGACTACTTTTGCTAGTTGGGCCATCCTTCTTCTCATTGATGGTGAGCTTGCACTTCAAGGCTTGCTCCAAAGGTTCTTCTTTCCGCATCAAGATCCTCTACTCAGGGACTTGTAGAGAACTCATGAGTTCATCAACTATCATAGTGTCCACATCTTTGGACTCTTCAATTACAGCCACAACATAGTCAAACTTCTGATCCAAGGATCTTAGGATCTTCTCCACCACACGCTTGTCCTCCACATTCTCACCATTTCTTTTCATTTGGTTTACATTAAGAGAACTTTAGTGAAATAATCTGAGATGGATTCTCCTTCCTTCATCTTTAAAGTCTCGAACTCGCCTCTCAACATTTGGAGGCGCACCTTCTTCACTTTCTCAACATCCTTATGAGCATTCTCGAGGATCTCCCAAGCTTGCTTCGAGTTGGTGGCATAAGCAACCTTTTCGAATCCGACTTCATCTAACCCTTGATAGATGAAATAAAGGGCCTTCTTGTCTTTTTTTCTTTGATCGACAAGCACCGTTCTTTGTGCTGTCATTTGTGCGCGGTCATCTTGGGGTTCTTCGTATCCCTTTTCAACAACCTCCTAAATATCTTGAGAGCCTAGTAATGCCTTCATCTGGATGTTTCAATTCTCATAATTGATGGTAGTGAGTCGTGGAATGGGGAATTGCATGCTATTGGACATATTTCCAACCTCCGAGTTCTGATACCACTTTAATAGAATATGTAATGGTGGTGGAACATACAACAATAGTATGAGAAACTATATAAAACAATGGAGCAGTACAACTTTTTCTCACAAATCCTCTCTTTTCCTTTTCTATTCTTTGATACCACTTCACCACTCCATACATTCTATAACAACCACTATTTATAGGTATAAAAAATGATCTTTTGACTCCCCTAATAAATTTATCATTTAGACTTCCCACGTGACTCTTGAATTTTCCATGTGACTCTTGGTTTTTGCCACTTCAATTAAGTTTACAAAATGACCTTTTGATTTCTTCAATATATTTAATATTTACTTTTTCCAACAATAACCAACCAATCTCGTTGAAATCAGCAAAAAATTGGAGATCATCAGAGTTCTAGAGGAGTATTTAGAAAGTCAAGGAACTATTCCAGTCGATGGTAAAATTTAAAGTGGGAAACGGAGAACAGATCTCATTCTGAAATGACTCTTGGTTACTAAATCAACCAATCATGGAGAGATATCCTATATTATCCAATATGTCACCATTCAAAGAGATAACAATGGCAGATGCGTCAGAAGTCCTCCACGACAATGGAAACTTGGCAATCATTCTCCCACTGTATGATCACCAGGATGAACAAACTCTGAGCTACAGGGTGAAAGAGGTGAATATCTCAAACGAACCAGATAGTGTAGAATGGAAGTGGATTTCAGCGAAACAATATTCCACAAAACACTGCTACAAATTCCTGTTAGATGGTGGGGTGAGCCCTCTTTTCAGCAAAGCAATCTGAAAAATAAAAATCCCACAAAAGCTCAAGTACTTCTTCTACCTTAGTCTTCAAGAAGAATACTCACAAAAACCAATTTAGTCAAAAGTAGGTGGCAAGGAACAACGAACTGCCCCTTATGTGATTTAAGCCCAAAGACAACTGATCACTTGTTTCTTCAATGCCCATTCTCAAGAAGAGTCTGGATGATACTTCAAAATTACCTTCACTTCAGTGACCTACCATGGACTCAAGAGATGCTATGGAACAGCAGGAAAGCTGAGAATACTTCTACCAAATGGCTGAATATAATACTAGCTACGGGACTATGGTGTCTATGGAAAGAAAGAAACAGGAGGTGTTTTAACTTCCATGCATATCTCCCTCAAGCTGTAGCTCAAAAAATAGCAGGACTCTTCAATTCCTGGACAGAGCAAATAAGGGACGAAGGCTCCGATCAAACCCAGCAAATCAGAATCACTTTAAAATCCCTTCATCACAAAATAGTAACGCAATCCTGAAGCAAAACATGAGATTCATCATTTTACTATCTGGATGTCTTGCTCCACCGGTTGGGTTCCAAATCATCTTGGTATCAGCATAGTCATCACTTCAAACCCGTAAACCTGAAACCTGAAAGCCAGCACCACTACCCACTAAACCACAAACCTGTTTTCATCCTAGTACCTGCCAACATATGGGTCAGGACTCAATTTCTGTAACCTAAAGGTGACAAAACACTCAAACTTTCATATGCATTATTATATTAAAATAATACGACACGGGTTAGGTTTTCCCTAGCTCTTCTCATCAAAAAAACATCTTACATACAGGAGTTGAGAAACCGAAAGGTCTCGTCTGAATTTAACTTGGTCCTTGCATTTTTCCTACATGCACGTAATAGCACAGGCTGCTTTTCTCCTTGTATCCTTTTTTTTTTTTTTTTTTTTTTGAGCCATACAATAGAAATTGTTTATATATTTGCCCTTTTCTATTTTTATGCACTGCTACCACTTAAATATATAGCTAGCGAATTATCCTACTGTGCTGTGGAGCTACGTCGCAACTGAACACATGCAAATCATAGTGCCCATGAATCTAGTTTTTGTATTAGTGCACAACAATATTCTTGCCCATTGAGATGTCTCAAGATGCATTCAAGTATTCAACCATAACAAAGCTGGACTTCTGTCTACTCCGGCAGGTTCAACCAGCCACCAACAAAAGTCATAAAAAGCATTAAGGTTGAAGCCATAGGTTCAGATTACTCGGCGTGACTTGGTTAAATTTTGTTGGAAGACCAGTACGTACGCCAAGTTATATTATTGTTCAGGCTGTAAACTGAAGGATACTGATCAGGCTGCAATCTGTAACAATCTAAAACTCCCATACTGGTTAGTATAACTGCTGAGTTGCTTTATCTCTAACCAAGAGTCACATTATGTATGGGAGGGTCCTTATGTAAACTCCTAGATCTTAATTTTAATTTTATTTCTGGGTGGTTATACCTCCCATTTCATCACAAAAAAAAAAAAAAAAAAAAAACAGAAGTATCCAACTATAACGTAGTCCTGTAAGTGTTTTACTACCGATCATTAATTATCATGAGGAAAGAAAATCCTCCAACTTGAACACAAGGTTAGAATTAATTTTGCCGTTACCTAATTGATTCTGTTTAAAGTAAAATTCCATTTATACTGAGAAAAGGTTCTTGCTAGTGTATTAGCTTTTGCTAGTACAATCTATAACTACTGGAGGATGATAATAAAGGGTTATTAACTTCAGACAAAAATCAGCATAGAATAAGCGGAGTCCACAAAAGAGATTATTTATTTCGAGTCTATTAGCTAAGAGGTTTCTTTTTGACACTTGAACAGAATGCTTTTGAAATGGAAAATCTGGAATGTGTTTTCATTGGACACTTCCCGGTTACCACAATTGCTAAGTTGGCATTTTGTGCTATGAAGATCGAGTTCTTTGGAGTGCTAAGAATTTGTTAGTGTTTTATTCTGTCATAGGTTTGAGCTAGAATTTGTTACAATGGTTAGCAACAAGTTTGGTGAGGCCCATTGCTTGGTACATTAGTGTTATTAAAGCACTAAAATGCATCCAAATTCAGGAATGCAAATTACAAAAAGTATACAAACTATTATTGAAAGATTTCTATGTCATGTGGAATCATCCCTTCTTTATGATAAAGTTATTTAAATATGTACTTTGAGTTAATAAGTTATTCTTATATATCAAATGCATGTTTAGTTTGTTGTTGTCAACATGTAATATCACTTGTTGAAGGAACTAGAGACCTAATGTTTATCATGATACAAATTTAACCTAACGTGGCTATTGTACCACTATATCAAAAGCCACTATTCAAATTCCACTATTGCATGAAACAATAGGATATTGCATTATCAAAAAAAGCTTAAACTATCTTTCTTGGATAATTTGCCTCTTTTCTCCATTTTTAGTGCTATAGTACACATTCTTAGTGGTAGAGCTTATTATTCTTTCATTCGTCATGCCATGTTAGCTAGTGTTAGCCTAGTAATATCTAGCTATAAGGTAGGCCTCATGTCAACAAGCATAAGCTTGTTAAGAAATTATTGTTGTGTGAGAATGGCAATCTTAATTATATGTACTTGGTAAAAAGCAAAATATACCGTAACATGATAAAGAAATGTAAGCACCAAAATTATCTTAAGAATAGCAAAAACTAGACATTGATCATACATACTGAACACTTGGAATAGAGATAATTTCTTCCATAATTCCTTGGATTCCATTTAAACAAAATGAAATTTTAAGTTTGAAAAGAATCATATGAGACATTTAATTTTAATATACCAAGTAACAGAATTATCGGAGAATATATTTTAAGAAAATGATTCATTAAATATCTATTAGTTATATGTAATTATGTGTTTCAAATGAATATTTCACAATAAGAAAATTTTAAAGAAATAATTTATGGAAGAATTATTCATATGCAATTTATTAATTATATCAACTACATGATTAATTTGCTAACTATAAAGTTCTTTATACTTTTTATTGGTCTCCAACATACTCAATTTTTTTCATAATGATCATCCACTTAGACCACCATAGTGTGCATGGCTGAAGAGCATACAGAGATCTATTGCAGAGAAATTTGTCCATAAATCAGTCTTTCTAAACATAAAATCTGAATATCAAATTCATTCTCCAAAATTATTGAGTATTTTCTCAAACTCTTTCACCAACCTATATTTATTAAATATATTTTAGATCTTTTATTGTTACTAATCTTTTTTTCTGATGAAATTGCAGGTTAACCATGAAGTTCTTACTCTTACTTTACACAAGTTTCATCACAAGTATGGTTGTTTTTGAAACATATGCAAAGGATGTAAAATGTGGAGAAAATAGCTCAAAGCATGCTCCATAGGAAAGAATGGAAGAAAAAATGCATCAACTTCCAAGATATTTAAATCTTCATTTGCAGACAAGTGGAAGATTTGGTTACAAATACAAGGTTTACCCCAAAAGACTTGTCAAGGAAGTAGTTGACACCAAATTTTCAAATGATTGTCACATTCTAGAAGAAGGAATTCAAGAAGAACTACAAGATGAATGCTGCAATCAACAACATAGATAAGAAAGATAACTATGATCCTCTTTCAAAATCCTCACAAACTATGCCTGACGATCATCACAAACTAATGTGTGATATATTTAATTTGTAGAAGAATTCCTGCTAGTTGTGCTTATCGTCTAGTTGATCAAAATATCCCATAGTCTGTTACTACATCCATACAATAATATCAAACCTAAAATTTCTACTTGTTAAGTGGAACTAATATTCCAACTAGACATGTAGAAAATGGTTTCCACATATCTTATCTACCATGCTATATTATGGTATGGACATTGTGTACTATATCAGGAGATAAAATGAAATAAATTTTGTAACTTACTTTATTTGTGTATGTTCTAGAATAAAATTTTACTTGTTGTGCTTAATTTATATTTCAATTTAATTTATTATACTCATAAGATTGAAGATATTTCAAAATTGTACAAAAAAAAAAATTCCATGAGCATAGATCATATGCATATTTTGGTTGATCTATGATCAATACTTTAATTTATCTTCTTGCATCCATTTTTGCTCAATAATATTATTTTATGACCATATAATAAAAATGAGTTTTCTCTTTGCTAACCAAAAAAGAGTTGCTTCAATTTTTGACATAATTATATATTGCCAATGTTGTTTAAAATAATTTTTTCCCTCCAATTAAATATCTCTTCCACATCTTTTTTTTCCATTAAGAAAACATTTTATAAAAGTTCAAAAACTAAATGATGCATGTTTTAAAATATATGTTGTCATATGAAAGATTATAGTCAAAAATCAATAGATATTTATCTAAGTTTAGAAAAATCTAATATGTGATGAAATCAAGTTTTCAATATATATTTTTTAATTTAAAATCATTATTGCTCATAAAATAACCTATTGTAAGGAGATGCTATAATTACATTTATATTTTATTATATTTAATGATCAAGAATAATTTTAAATATTTTAACACATATAGGATATAGAATGAGAATATGAAGTCATTATTTATATTTTTTACAACTGGTAGAAATAAATTAGTAACAAATATCATTAAATTCAAATACATAATTTTTGTACTGATCAAACATATACATTAATTTCTTAGAAGCTATTTTTTGTATTTAATGGTAGATTCAAAATAGTAAAATTTTATATATATCTTAGAAGTGGTGAAGCACTTGTATCATGAATGTTATTTAGCAATAAGCATAGACATATATTGTTATATGACAAGTTGATATTATCGATAAAAGTAGATATTTATAATAATGTGCTAAATTCATTCTCATACGATATATAATGAAATAATTAAGAGTGAATTATTTTATTGCACATTTTGTACTAGTGGAAAGCAACTTTTCATTTTACTAAAATATCTTTATCTTCTCTTTTACTTTTTATTTTGTGCATCTTTTACACACACACACACACACACTTTCCTTTGATCCGTTTTTTAGGTTCTTAAAGAAGCAAATTATACTTTGCCAAATCTTTTCTCAAAAGAATATATATATACATATATATATATATATATATATATATATATATATATATATATATATATAATATATATATATATATATACAACAACATATATATATATATACATACATATATATATATATATATATATAATATATATATATATATATATATATATATATTACTTCCTATTTTATAAGCCCAATATATGCTTTGGTGTCCTTTTCTTATTTTTAGTTGCTACTTTTAAATAAATTCAGTTGTCACCATTCAACTAAAGTAGGGTAATGAAGAATATTTAGATAGTAACCTAGTTTAACACATCATCAATTTCTAGATTCCTTTATTCCCATAAACGTAAAAGTCTTTCACCCTCACTTTTAAGAAAAAAGAAAAACAAGCTATGGTATGGGATCATGAGGATTGCAATATAAATTAGATGGCCATAGGAATGGATTGAACATACAAAATCAAACCTATTTTAGAGAGATGATATCAAGGTCCTCATCCATCTCTTTTATCGTAGAAAAAGTAATATTGTTATGTAGCTTGCTGATAATCAATTGACATCTTTCACTGTTTCTATATCATGAAAATGGAAAAAAAAATTAAGAAACGTGATCACAAGAATTGCAATAAAAAATACACCATGTAAAGTGGGGAAGGCACCTGGTATCTAGTAGATAGATGGTTCATAAGAATGAGTTCATGGGCCTTTGGAGAGGCATTACATGAAAACAATAATATTAGGCTCTTTTCCAAGTTTATCTTAAATATTTTAATAAATTTCACATAAATAATGACTAAATGATTTTTTTAATGTTTATACCACCCCTTAGTTGTCTGCATGACAGGTATTTGATTATCACTTAATTAAAGTAATGGAGCCTTGTTATTATCGATAACTCCAACAAGAGATGAGGTACCAACTAGCTACTTTTTTTAATCTTGATACTTAAATTAGAACAAAGAATGGCTTATAAAAAAGCAAAGCAAATTGATACTCATAACCATAGAGATAATGTATCAAGTCAAAGTTAAGCACACAGAATTTTCAGATGTAGTAAGAAATTGGAGATGGACATATTGCAAAGAGGATAAGGGGGAGAGATGGAAACATATTTAATTGATGATATTAATTTGAATTTTTATTGCAAGTATAACTAGATATTCAAATTTGAGAGGCTACATAATTGATTATGATCTATATTGAAGAAATATGAACACTAATATGGAGAGAAAATAAACCATATGCATTCACATCAATATCAATATTTATACATAAGTTGCCAAACTTAGAAAGATACGAATTACAACAAGAATCTGAAAACTTTCAAATTTACTTAAGATTGCAACAAAAATTGAAATCTCCTAAAATAAATAACTTAAGATTACAACAAGAATTTGAAACCTCCTAATCTAATATAGGATCATACTAATACTTCCAAAGCTAGTTGCCTAAGCTTAAGAGATGGATGTTATCTATTAATAGGAAGATTTCAAAAAATCATGTGATAACTGTTTGCTTCCAATAATCTACAACTATTTCAATGATTAAATATTAGAGAGAAACAAATATCTAAAAGATATTAATGAATTGAGGGTCTACAAATGTATGGTACGAATTGAGTATATTTATAATTTGTTCATATAAAAAATGATTAAAATCAAACAATATCACTATAATCATTCTTTACAATAAAAATTTTTATTATTTTTTTTAAATTACATCTGGTATTTTAAGTATGATTCTAATAAATTTTTTTAATTTTTAAAATTTTTAAACCATTAGCATGAAATTTTTCATCGTTAAAAGTCATGTTAACGATGGAAAATTTATTTTTCATCACTAATAGTTTAGTTTTTAAATTTTAATTTTTTTTATTTTTAAATATTGGTGATGATCAAAATACGTCGTAAAGAAGTAATGATTTTGCGATGGTAATTCATTGTATAGTCACAAATAGTTGATTATTTACAATAAAAAATATCCATCATAAATTATCTTTTATTTTTAAATTTTTAAAATAAATTTTTTGGTGATAAAAATTATATTTTTCATCACAAATAATAATTATTAGCGATAAAAATCATTTCATCACAAATATTATGTAATTTTAATTTTTTACTTTTTTTAATTATTTATGATCAATTAATTTGGTCATAAAAAATATCTTATTGGTGACACAAACTTTTTCTTAGTTGCAAATACCTTACTTTTGAAATTTTAAAATTTTTATAAATTTTTTAAATTTTAGCGATGAAAATTTTTGTCGTTAATGTCATTTATTAGCGATGAAAAATAATTTTCTATCACAAATATTTTAATTATCTATGATGTTTTTTTATTTCATCACAAATAATCTTTATGTTTTTAAATTTTAAATTATCTAACTTTTTTAAAGTATTAACGATGAAAATTTTTATCATTAATAAACTTTATTTGCGACACAAGTTGTTTTTCATCACAAATAATTAAATTATTTGTAACTGCTATTTACATCATAAATAATCAAAAATATTCAATTTTTTATTTTTCTTCAAATATTAGTGACAAAAATTTTTAGTCATAAATTAAAGGTATTTGGCGACGAAAACTTTATTTTCGTCATAAAAAAATTAACTATCACCGATGAAATGTATATTATCCCTAATAATTGGATATTTATAATTAAAAAAAATTATTTATGATAAAAATATTCATAAAAAATAATCAATTAATTATGATGAAATTATTTTATTCATCGCTAATAGTTTTTTTTTGCGACAGAATTCTTTAATTATCATAAATATTTCTTTATTTTTGATGAAAAATAATTTTCATCATTGATATGGTTATTTGCAATGAAAATATTTTTCATCATAAATTAATTCATCGTTAAAAATTTATTTTCTTGTAGTGATCCAAAAGAATTACCAAATTTGATATGGAGCATTTTGGCCACTACAAGTAGAGCTGAATAAGGTCTAAGAGTAAGATCTACAATATTGAAAACTTTATCGTATGCCAAATTTTTGTAGACAATAACTTAGTCATACAATATTCGATTGGATAATCCAAATTTTTGGAGGCTATAACTTAGTTATACAATGCTTAATTGAGATGATTTTTTTTCTTAAAATTAGATAGCTTTTTAAGATCTATAACTTTTGGCCATTGAATTGAGCCAAAAATTCATCATTCGGACATTGAAATGGGTTGAACAAACCTAAACTTTTCTTTTTTGAAAAATTTTGACTAGATGTCATCACTCAATTCATGAAGAATTAAGTTGAGAGATAAAAGTCAAAGTTGATGTAAAAGTCTAGATCTATTTTCTATAGAATTTAAATTTTTTGTGATTATTTATTATAGTCATTCTTTTAGATTTAGTCATATTCAAACTTGAAGAAGAATCCCACACAACTTGTGCTAGGGCAGACCTCACTATGATTATAAATAAGAGCTATATACCTTAGTTTATGAGGTATGTGGAAAATCAATGAAAGAAAAGAAGACTTTCCAACTTCCATAATTCTTCTATCTTCTTCTAGTTTTCTTTTGTGAGATTCGAGTTGAGCTAATTGAGAGTAATCTTTCTCCTCTTTGATCGAATCACCTTCTCCCTTCATGGAAATGAAAGGAGGATCTTCCATTTTGTTTGGATGAGAGTGCCTTTTGAATATAAAAAAATATAATCAGCTATATCATGTGGGAGGATCAAAATTGATATTGTCACTTTAAGGCAGGATATAAAATATCTAGAGCATTAGGGATAGGAAGAGATGAAGAAACTGATAGAAATGAAATTCACTACCCCCATCCATTATCTGGATTAGTTGGTGAATGTAATACCAGTTAGCAACAGAAATGGAGAGAGGGGGTTGTTGGATGTATACCCTAGAAGCCAGATTGACTGACACTTTAAAATACTTTTAGGACATAATTTATAATTTAATTTTGATATTAATAAATTAGATTATTTTCATTCACATTGTATTTAATAGTGTCTCTGAATTGTCCATTGGGTTAATGGATAAGATTACATATATTCTCAAAAATTGAGAATTTGAGACATATGCTAATCTTTGTTAACTCATAAATAGCTTCCAATCGTAGAATCATCATAGAGATGGTGATCGATCCAGAAGATTAATGTATGATTGCTTTCTTTAAATAGATGAGTCTTGAATTATGATGTGAAACATCGAAGTAAAAGTAAAATACTTGTTAAGAATAAGGATACTGAGCATGACCAATCTTGAACAATCACAAGGATATCTATCTTCTCATCAGTGACTTGTTTATAGCTATGATTGTGTATCTAGTTCTCTGACCTGAGGTGCATTGGCAGTTTATCTTGAGGGTGCTATAGTTTGACGATACCATAACTCGATCTCCATGCCATATAGAGTCTTGAGATGTATGTTAGCTGTAGTAAATTATTGTAGGAATTGGACTGCACTAAGATGGGATCTATCAACTTTGGTAGAGGAGTAGTCCTATATAGATCATACGATTGAGTCCAAAAATCTATGACTATGGTAGTGTGAAAGATAGAAAAGAATTTGTATTGAATTTCATATCGGACTCAAATCAAATGATCATATTAATCATCATATAATAGATATGAGGTTTGACGAGTTTACCTTAACCTCGATTCTATCAAAACTCATGATAGTAGAACCAAATCACACAGTAACTAATCTAAAGATTCTTATTCAGTTTTGATGGATTGTCATATATACTGCTAGGTGTCACTGATAGATTATAGGATCAATTAGAACTATTTCGATGATCAATAATTTAATTAGCAGAATTAAAATGAATTATGATCTATTGAAAAGAGTTTTGATGATATTACTGATGGAGATCATAATATAACCTATTACCATACATAATTAAACCTATAAGGTCACATAACAAAGAACTTTGGTCTAGGATTGTTCAATTGAACTCAATTAGTACAATTGGGTCTAAGGCAATCATGCTAGCATATGATTAGACCCAAGTTTCTCCTAATTGGATTTTTCTATTGGATAGGATTTAGCCTAATCTAATTGGACTCTTAATTAAGCATCAATTGTTGGTTGCATTGAACCTCCTTCATTTAAATTTGAATTAGATTCAAATTTTAAAGGATAAACACCCATTTGAAAGTCAAATGGGGGCACGAGGATGGCATGAGAAAGAGGGACAACAACATGTTGTCGCCCTCTCTTTTTTTCTCCATATGTTCTCATTGAGTAGGGACACACGCCCTTCTAGATAAGATCTAAGGATGTGCACCCCTTGTGGATAGGGATGAGTGGGTGGTTTCATTTAATTTTGAAGTGTTCAAATATGAATTAAGTGATTAGGGAGTAATACATTTAAAGCTAAACTTTGAATTTGAAAGGTTCAAATTCAAAACAAGTGGTTAAGATGAGATCTTTTCCAAATTTGAATGAATAACTCCCAATGTCCAATAGGATTTCTCGTGAAAATGGTTCACGAAGAAACATCGGAGATTCAAGTGGTCTTTCGTCCTTGCTTCTGCATGGAGTACATAAGGGCTGATGCCCTTATGGATGAGGATAAGGGGACGATTCCATTTGAATTGGAAATTCAAATGGGAGCCATTCCAGGGTGGATGCATTAGGGTTTTAAGTCTATTAAAACCCTTTGCAAATTAGATTCGACAGAGCATTCAATTTAGACTCAAAACCCGACTGCTTTCTACCTCTCATTCTCTCCCTCCTCCTCCACACGCCTAAGTGCTAGGCTGCTCCACCTCTTCCCTCTCATCCCTCACATGCCTATAGTAGGCTACTACCACATCCTCCAATCCCTAAGGTGTTGGGCTGATCCAGTGTGCGCTTGAAGGAGTTTCGGTGCTGTCAAACTGAAGAAAGTAGAAGGCTACGACGAGTGTCGATCCGACAGCCCAGAAAATCAAATCGGTTGCTGATCGAGAGTCTCTATCCACCTTGAAGGTGGTGGTTCAGATCTGGAGAAAGCATCCTAGATGAAGGTCCGAGTGGATATCCGTAGAGGCCGAATAGGTGCACGGCTCAATTGCGGACCTCAACCTTACCTCGATCATCGGATCATGAAAATCATCTACCCACACAAGGTGATGAGTATTGTTCCAATTTATTTTATCATATGCTGAATTTTGACTAACGATCTATCTTTTTGATCCATGTTTCAGATGTCGAATCAAGAAAAATTTTTGAATTCAGCTTTATCAAGTTTGATCAATCCAGAGAGCGAACCTCAACCTTCAATGACATCAGAGCCAAGTTAAGATCTGAAAAATAGATCAAAATCAAATTTGATCAAATGAAATCTGATGTAGTTAGTAGATCTAAAGTAGTTTAGATTTATTTTTCATCATGTGTTAGCTAGATCTAATGTAGTTCTTATATATGTGATATGTATAGAACGAAATTTTACATATGTGATATGTAGTAAATTAGATCTGGTTAATTTCCAAATAGCCAAGTACTCCAATTGGATTTATGTTAGAAAACCACTATGATTTCGTATGTGTAATTTAAAAATTTTTCTAGACATGATACAGTGAAAATAAATAAATTAAAATATTTTTTATTTATTTACATATCAGATCAGATCTGAAAATCATAGCATGGATCTTGATACAAACATTCAACCATGATCTGAAATTTGAAAAAAAAATAAACCGTTAGAAAAATCAAATAGAGATCGGATCTCCATACCTCGGATCCTGCGGATGTCTCAGATTCTGATCGTAGCCACACATGCGTCCGACCTCTGCTGGTATCCACACAGAGATGTCTGATCAGAACACTGAGATCATCAGTGTGCTAGCATCTTACAGATCGCACTCTTCATTTTTGGATCTAGATCTTGAAGAAGGAGATCGCTACGTGAACTCTTTCGTACAGATCTAATAGGATTTAAATCAGATCACCATGAAGAGAAGAAGAACCCTTCTTCTTCTCTTATTCTCTCTCTTTTCTCTCTTATGTCTGATCTCTATCAAATCTGAGCATGGACATGAAGTGGAGAAGGGAGGAAGAGGCATTAGAAAGAAGAGATGATGTCCAAAAAAAGTCGCCACACACCTTCACATCAAAACTCACACCCCTTTTTATTTTATCGCACAACCACTTCATATCCCATGCACACCCTCTCCTTTATGCCCAAGAGATCTTATCTCAATTAATCTAAGGCGTTGAAATCCAAATCAAAGGTTAGATGGAAGTTGAGATAGAGTTGTGTTGTAAGAAAGAAACCTCTTCTCACAAATTAGCGCACGCCAATCTTCTCCAATTTTTTTTGTCACACAAAAAAAATCTTCCACACCCCAATCAAATATATTTTATTTTTATTTTGAATCATATTCAAATAAAAAAATTTTGAATGAGAAAAATTTCAAATAAGTTCGGGCACCAATAGATGCCAACTATTAGCGCCCCCTCTCCTTTCGCGCGTGCTAAGAAAAAAGGATGAGAAAAATAATGTCCCTCTTTTTTTCTTGATATGATTTCTAGAGAGAGTCTCAAAAAACATGGGCTCTCTGAGTCATAATTCTTCTGGTTCAAGTTGGATCTTAATCAGATTCAAATCGAGTCCGAAACGAGCCGAATTCGAAAAAGCTGTCAAGCTTGATCCAATTAGGCTTGAAATGTAAATCTGATTTAGATAATTGAACCTAATTAGCATTAAATTAAATTAAATCTAACTAAATTAAATTTTATTTAAATTAATTAAGACTTAATTCATAATTTAATTAGTTTCAAAAAAATTATAATATTTACAATTAAGTCCCTATGCTAATAATTAGCAATTGCCAAAACTGTAACGATTACAAATTAGCAGTTTTTAAAATTCAAACTATCAATCTGATTGATAATTTGAATATGATCCAAATCATTGATCAGATCATACTCTTTTTTTGTATGATCCCTTAGATTCTATTCTGTCTGGTAGTAAAACATACCATGATCTCCATCACAATATCATCGAAACTCTTTTCGATAGGTTGAAACGATTCCAACTCATCTCAACAAAGATCGTTGATCCAAAAATGATCTTAGTGAGTTTTTACGATCCACCAGTGACGTCTAACAACATATAGTGGCAACCCAGTAGAATAAAAAAATAAACCCCTAGGTGCTGTTATCATGTGATACAATCCCTCTATCATGGGTCCCTAATAAGTGGTATATTTTTATACTTATTGTAGGTATTTTTGATAATTTATGATATTAACATCTTCTTAAAAATCTAATTTCATGAATTTATGAAATTTTTTTGAAAAATAAGTAATTTTAGAAAAAAATATAAAATTAGATATATTTATGAAAAATAAGATGTTAATTTAATTGAGTAATTTAAGTACCAAAATGAAGAAAAAATTTTAAAAAATTTAATGCATATTTTTTTCAATTTTTCAGGTGAAAATCAAAGCAAAAATGAAGCCAAAATACCCTAAAAAACCTTAAAAATATCCTTTGGTGCATGGTGGACCGGCCGGTTGGTCCACAGAGCTAGGGCATGATCCACCAGAAACAATACATGGTCCATAGGCACGGTCTACGAATAGTGAAAGCCTCTTTTATGCGATCCAATGGCTGACATCCATCCAGACCCAGCTCCGACGGTCCACGTTTGCTACCGATTTAAAGAGAAGATATATGGCACGATCCGACGGCCCAGAACCAATCCAAACCCAGATCGGACGGTGAGAATCGAATCCGACCCTGATAAGGAGTAAAAGGCTGATTTTTGGACTGATCTGAGTGATCCAATCCAAATCCGACGGCCAGAATTATTCTTAGGAGATCAATCATTTTCTAAGGGTTTTAGGACTCCTTTTGTGATCAAAAAATATGAAAAATTATTTATAAATAGGGAGTCTGGGAATAAGCTTTAAGAGGAGAAAAAATTAGAGAAAAAGTAAAGAAAAAATAAAAAAAAAATTAAAGAGCTTTAGAGATTAATTATTGGGAGATTATGGAGCTAGAGAGCTTGATGCGAAGCTAAATCCCTTCAATCTAGAAATATGATGAAGCTTGTAAATGGATTTTTATTTTCTTCTTTTTGTATTTAATTTTTATGCAATAAAATTTTGTTTTTATTTCATATCTTTTTACTTTTTTCTGAGGTATTGATCCAGCCTACACGGCCTATACCCTCTATTGACGTGCCGTGATCCCTTGATACGGTACGTGCTTTGGAAAGATAGATCATAGTATGCTAGATTGAATTTTAGATCTTGTAATTAAATTTAGATAGTTTATACTCCAACAGGACGAGCTGTAATCTACTGATACAGTCCATATCCCTTAGAGATAAACTATAATAATATCATAATTATAAGAATTAAATATTATAATATAAAAAAAAAAAAAATAAATCTCTTTGCATGATGGATTTAGAATTTCTGGATTATTTTTTGAATTATATTTTTTCATAATTTAATTTATACTTTTGATTTCTTACTATTCTATTTCTTGTTAATCCTTTTGCAATCAATTCTTTTTTATTTTTTTTCTTCATAAAAGAAAAAAGATAATCGCCCTAAATCCCTGTGGAGATGATCCCGACTTACCCTATCTATATAGTTTGAGTTGGTTTTTATTTTTGACCGTCTATGACAGTGATCAAATTTTGGCACCATTGCCGAAAATCTAGGTACGATTATTTAAAAAAAAATAAATAATTTTTTTTCTTAGTTTCTTTCTAACTTAGTTCTTTAGCCAAACTTACTTTCTTAAAAAAAAAATCTCTACATTGACACCTCATAATCTACTTAAGGAATTAGATACTTAATCACAAAATCTAAAAAATAAAACAAATCAATTTACTCTTAACTAACTATCAAATCTGATCATCTTTTCTTCTTGCATTACATAAGTCCATAAAACATCTTAAGGGCACAAACCCTAAACAAGATAAGATGGAGATTTCATCACCCTTCTTTGGCCCACAAACGACCATCCTGTATATTGCATTAACCTAAACCTTAACTTAAAATCAATTAGATGTTGGCCCCTAAGGACTTTCGAGCTCAATAGGACAAGGGATCCTAAGAGTAAGATCGGATTAGGGTTAGTCAGTTTGACTGGTGTCTAGAAAAGTGGTTCAAGAACTACGTTCTGAAGGAAGGTGGTTATTTAATTAGTTCAGTTCGCTTACCTGACCAACTCAGTTGGTGTCTAAGAAAAGCAACGGGGGGACTCCCACCGACCTTACACTTACCTGACCAATTGAGTGGCTAGTCTTTTACCTGGAGTGCTCAAAGGCAACCTTAATAAGTTAGGAGCTGTCTAGATCTAGGGTTACCCTTAGTTAGGATTGATTGTATAACATGACTACTAACCTACAAATATTAACCCTAATTAAAATGCTCTTCTCTATTGTCTCTAGATTTAGGACTCCTTAGGCCCCCATCTTTAGAATTCTTTTCTCATCTATTTTTTCTTCTTTAAAAAAAAATAAAAAAAATTGCAAAAATAACTGAAAATTTTCAAATTTCTTTGTAGACAAGGTTATCTGGTCAATTAATAAGAATAGATCTAAACTTTGCATCGAGTCTAGTAAACCTTAAGCCCTCCATGGGTGAACCCGAACATGAACCTAAGGTCTTGAAAGATCTTTGCTATCTAGTTGGGACAGCCCAATCCTCATGTATCCGACTGCCATAAACTGATGCTAATTTTGTAATTAAACCTCAGATCATAAGCATGCTTCCCAAATTCACCAGAATCAAGGATGCATACATTTTTATGAGGGAATTTGAGGAAGTATGCAGCACGATGCGGCTTCAACAGCTCACTGAGGATGCTGTAAAACTTAGGTTGATCAACTTTGCCCTCAAGAATAGTACCAAAAAGTGATTATATAGTCTTCCTAATCAATCCATCGCATCATGAGAGAGTTTTGTTAGAGTGTTCCTGAAAAAAAAATTTTCACACCATAAGACTGCCAAATTTAGGAATGAAATTAATCAATTTTATCAATTACCAGGTGAGTCTTTTTGGAAGTACTTTGATCGTTTTAAGAACCTTTTGAGTCAATGCCCACATCATGGAATAGAAACTTGGAGGTTGTGCCAAATCATTTATGAAGGACTAGACCCAAACTCAAGAACCATGATAGAATCAATGTGTTAGGGTTAATTTATGAATAAAGAACCCATAGAAGCCTGACAATTTCTAGAGGATCTAGCAGAAAAGAGCCTACAATGGAAGATTATTAGGGAACCCGACAAACACACACCTTCAAGAGGGGGTGTATATCAAGTTCAACCTTCCCTAATTGAAGAGGCTAAATTCACATTTTTGATCTGTAGGATAGAGACTCTAGAACTCAAGGAACACACCCAAGTGAACCAAGTTACAACAACAACTTACAATGGGTGTACTGCCACAGACCACATGATGGAAGGATGTCCTTTCTTGATGGGTCCAGTCGAGAACGAAGTAGCACAGGTGAACACAGCCTATTAAAAATCCACAAATGACCCCTACGCACCAACATACAATCCAGGATGGAGGAACCACTCAAATTTTTCTTGATCACAAGGGTCAAACTCATTTAGACTTGCTTTCACTCAACCCAACCCCAGACCCACTCAATCATCAAATACCCCATCAGGTTTCAGCAATGATCAAAGGCTTAACTCGCTAGAAAAGAGTCTGAAAATCCTAGCAAAATCATCTGCTAGCACCAACACTACACTGAACAACTTCATGCAGACCACATGCCAACTTTTAACTTCCAACACCCAGGCTATTACCCATTTAGAGATGCAATTAAATCAATTAGCCATGACTGTAAGTGAAAGAGAAAAAGGTAAACTACCAAGTCAATCCAAGGCTAATCCTAGGAACCAGAACAATCAAGGACCACAACAAGAAGTCCAGATCAATCAATTAAATACAATTCACACTTTAAGATCTGAAAAATAAGTAGACAACTATGTCGGTACATCTGAAGATCAAGATGAATCATTGTCTAAACCACCTCATGAGCAAGTGATCGATCAGATCGAGTTTGAGGATCCAGATAAGTCTAAGGAGTCAATAGAGATTAACAAACCACCCAAGCCGCTTGAAGAATCCATATCAGGGTTTAAGCAATTCGAGACATCACCCACCAATTTTGTAGCTTCTTTTCCAAATAGACTTAGGTCCAACAAATACTCAGCCCATATGGATCAAATCTTAGAGATGTTTAAATAAGTGAAAGTGAATATCTCTCTATTAGATATGATCCAAGTTTTCATATATGCCAAATTTTTCAAAGACCTATGCGCAAAGAAGAAGACCACCAATGTTTCCAAGAAAGCCTTCTTAGCGGCTAGTGTAAGCTCATATCTATCAAGCCACATGTCTGTCAAGTACAAAGATCCAGGATCTCCTACAATCTCTTGTGTTATTAGGAAAACCATCATTGACAGGGCCTTATTAGACTTAGGGGCTAGTGTGAATATTCTAACGTATTTGGTCTATGAAAAATTAAAGATAGAAGAATTAAAGCCTATAGAAATTACATTGTAATTGGCAGATCGATCAGTGAGGGTCCCCAAAGGAGTTGTGGAAGATGTGTTAATCAAGGTAAGTAATTTCATTTATCCTGTAGATTTTGTGATCCTCGAGACTGAACCAATGATTAATCCAAAAGGTCACATTCCAGTAATCTTAGGAAGATCATTCTTAGCGACCACCAATGCCCTAATCAATTATTGCAATGAACTCATGAAACTCTTATTTGAAAATATGACCATTGATCTTAATATTTTCAATCTTGAAAAAAAAAGGGACCAACTCGTTGATGTAAATCTGATTCAGGATAAGATCTATGAGACCATTGATCTAGAGGAAGAAAATTTTGACTGTAATCTCTGGTCAGATCAAGAATTTGAAATAGCTTATGAAATATCTCCATCTAGTGATCAGAGAGTTCATCCACAATGACAACCACCTGTTGAACCACTTGTGAAGATGGATGAACCTATACACAAGCCATCGATTGAGGAAGCACCTAAATTAGAACTCAAAATACTCCCTCAGCATCTCAAATATGCATATCTAGGTCCATCAAAATCCTACCCATAATTATCGCATCAGATCTAGATCAAACCCAAGAGGAGAAACTTTTTGCTATCCTCAAAGAGAATAAGGAAGCCATAGGCTGGACCATGACTGACATCAAAGGGATCAGACCTTCAATTGTCCAACATCAAATTTATTTAGAGGAAGCCAAGCCAATCAGAGACCTCCAAAGAAGACTTAACCCAACTATGAAGGAGGTAGTGAAGAAAGAGATTCTCAAGTTACTAGACAATGAAATTATCTATCCTATTTTAGATAGTTCATAGGTTAGCCCATTTCAAGTAGTGCCTAAAAAGTCTGGGGTAACAGTGGTCCAAAATGAAGCAAATGAGTTAGTGCTGACTAGAGTCCAAACTGGATGGAGAGTTTGTATTGATTACAGAAAATTAAATACGGCCATAAAAAAGGATCATTTTTTTCCTACCATTCATTGATCAAATGTTGGAATGGTTAGCTAGACATGAGTTCTATTATTTTCTTGATGGATATTCCGACTATAATCAGATTTCTATAGCACCAGAGGACCAAGAGAAGATCACATTTATCTATCCATTTAGAACTTTTGCCTATAAACGTATGCTCTTTGGTTTATGTAATGCTCCATCTACTTTTCAAAGGTGCATGGTCAGCATCTTTTTTGATATGATTAAGAGATTTCTAGAAATATTCATGGATGATTTTTTCATCTTTGATTCTACCTTCTCTGAGTGCCTACATCACTTAAGATTGATCTTAGAAAGGTGTAAGGAGAAATACTTAGTGCTTAATTGGGAACAATATCAATTTATGATCAAAGAAGGCGTAGTACTTGGCCATGTTATCTCAAAAAAGGGAATTGAAATAGATAAAGCCAAAGTAGTGTGATTGCAAATCTGTCACTACCCAAATCAGTCAAAGAAATTCGCTCATTCTTAGGATATGCTGGCTTCTATAGGAGGTTCATCAAAAATTTTAGCAAAATAGCTCATCATTTGAGCATCTGCACCCATCATTTGAGGATAGCTAAAGACATCAAATTTAATTTCACTTCTGAGTGCCTCAAGTCTTTTAAGCATCTTAAAAAGGCACTGACATCTACACCCATCATTCATCCACCTGATTGGACTCAACCCTTTGAACCCATGTGTGATGCATCTTATCATGCCATCGGAGCTATTTTAGGACAAAGAATTGATAAACTACCATGAGTTATTTATTATGCTAGCAGAACCCTTAATGATGCGTAGCTTAACTATTCAACCATTGAAAAAAAAATTTTGGCTATTGTCTTTGCCCTAAAAAAGTTTAGATCTTATTTGATTGGGTCACATGTCATTGTATACACTGAGCACTCAGCCATTAGACATCTCTTGACAAAAAAAGATGCAAAAGCATGTTTGATCCGATGGATTTTACTTCTTCAAGAATTTAACCTAGAAATCAGGGATAAGAAAGGAACCAAAAATATAATGGCTGATCACCTATCTCGATTGACTGATGCACCCTCTAACGAACTATCAATAGAAAAGTCTTTTCCTAATGAACAACTCATGTCTGTGACCAAAGAACTATGGTATGCTGATATTGTCAATTACTTGGTTACTGGTAGGATTCCTTCTTATTGGAACACTCAGGACAAACACAAATTCTTTGCCCAAGTAAAGTATTTTATTTGGGATGATCCATATCTAT
Organism: Elaeis guineensis; assembly: GCF_000442705.2. Lineage (NCBI taxonomy): Eukaryota > Viridiplantae > Streptophyta > Magnoliopsida > Arecales > Arecaceae > Elaeis > Elaeis guineensis. The sequence continues at coordinate 33,216,690 of NC_025996.2, forward strand.
TTAAACAATATCCTGATCAAATCATTAGAAGATGTATCTCGGACCACGAGATGAATAGTATCTTATCTTTTTATCATGACCAAGCCCATGGTGGCCACTTTGGAACCAAAAAAACTACTGCAAAAGTTCTTCAATATGGATTTTACTAGCCCAATTTATTTAAAGATGCACATGATACTGTAAAAGCTACACTAGATGTCAACAAGTAGGATGGATCACAAAAAGAGATATGATGCCATTAAATCCAATCTTAGTTGTTGAGATTTTTGATGTATGGAGAATCAATTTCATGGGACTACTTCCAAACTCTTTCAAAATGAATATATCTTAGTGGCTGTAAATTATGTGTCTAAATAGGTAGAAGCTATACCATGTAGATCGAATGATAGCAAAATTATTATCAAATTTTTTTAAAAAAATATTCTCTCTCATTTTGGAATCCCTAGAGCCATTATAAGTGATCAGGAAATATATTTTTGTAATCGAACCTTTGCAACCTTAATGAAGAAATACAACATCACCCATAAATTGGCCACACCCTATCACCCCCAGACTAATGGATAAGTTAAAGTTTCAAATCATCAAATCTTAGAGAAGACTGTAAGCACAATAGAACAAATTGGTCATTGAAGCTAGTAGATGCTCTTTGGGCATATCGCACTGTCTTCAAAACTAACTTAAGAATGTCTCCTTACAGGCTTGTGTTTGGTAAAGCATGTCACTTACCAGTAGAGCTTGAACATAGGGCTATGTGGACCATCAAAAAGTTAAACATGGATCTAGATGAGGCTAGACAACATAGGAAGTTACAAATTGATGAACTTGAGGAAATCAGGAATGAGGCATATGACAATGCTAAGATATACAAAAAATGAACTAAGGTATTTCATGATCAAGCAATCCTTAGAAAATTATTTTCATCTGGTCAAAAAGTTCTTTTGTATAACTCTAGGCTACATTTATTTTCTGAAAAACTTAGATCTAGATAGACAGGGTCCTATATTGTAAAAGAGATTTTTTCTGATGGAGCTGTAGAAATCAAAAACCCAAGCAATGGTGCTACTTTTAAAGTAAATGGACAACGATTGAAACTATTCTTGAAATTGTCTACTAAAATTGAAGAGGAGATCATGGTTCTCCATGAGCCTATTTATTCTAATTGATTCTGTATCTCAGGTTCAGTCTGGCTGAAGACTTAAAACTTAGCACTTTCTGGGAGGCAATCCAGTTTTTAATTTTTGCTTTTACTTTTTTTTTGTATTTTATTTAAGTTAATCAAATCTTGCTTCATATCTTTTGAAGGGATTTGAGCATAATATTAGCTAAGTTGGAGGGAGAACTAATTTTGAAAAGACTTCTAGATCAGGTGACATCTTTTCTTTTCTTTCTCTTTTTATGCATCCTTTATTTTACTCCATTGAGGACAATGTCCATTAAGTTGGGGGGGAAGAATAAAAAAAAAATTTCAAAAATTCTCAAGTAAGTTAGTATTTAGCATTTAAGCATCATATTATATTTAAGAATTGAGTTAAACCAAATATTTTTTAAAAAAAATTGATGTACAGGCTAAAGAGTTTGTGAGATATCAAAGAATCAAGTATTAAGAAAACTCAATAAGGAGTTAAGTTTAGAACTTAAATAGTTTTCTTTGAGTATTTTTAAATTTTTCTATCAGTATCAAAGAAGAGTTTACTTCTTATGGACTTGTGTAGGGTAACTATACGTTTCTTCATATATTTAAAAAAAAAATTTCAAGTACTTCATGCTGAGTAATCGGGCCTCTTTGCCTAAGCAAGCATTGAGTTTCACGTCAAAAAGTATGAAGGGCAAAGAAGCTTTGTTGTAAAGGTAGTTTTAACTCATAGCCTGTTTGATTCGAGCAAGTAGGTCCGAGGGTATTCTATACCTAGTGTCTTAAAGCTATCTGGTTTGGGAGTCATTAGCTGAAAACTTGCTACATGGGTCAAACAAAAGTTTAAGGGGTTAAGACACTCAATAACGGTACAATATTAAGAAAAAAAAAGCTCAATAAATGAAGGATGGAAGTAATAATGTACTTGTCCATAAGAAGGTTAATGATTTAGAGATAAAAGTAGAAATAATTTAGAAAAAGTTTAAAAAAAATTTAGTGTTCTTAGTTAAACTCTTATATTGATTAGTATTAATACTCCAATGACATACCTCACTCACGCTCTACTGTATATCAGTGACTTTTTTAAAATTATTTGGTGAAATTTGAGACTTTAAGTTAAATGAACTTAAATCTAAATTCTTTCTTTACTCGAGGATGAGCAAAGTTCAAGTTGAGAGATGTGATAAGTGGTATATTTTTATATTTATTGTAGATATTTTTGATAATTTATGGTGTTAACATCTTCTTAAAAACCTAATTTTATGAATTTATTAATTTTTTTAAAAAATAAGTAATTTTAGAAAAAAATATGAAATTAGATATATTTATAAAAATAAGATGTTAATTTAATTAAGTAATTTAATCACCAAAATGAAGAAAAATTTTTGAAAAATTTAATGTATATTTTTTAATTTTTTAGGTGAAAATCAAAGCAAAAATGAAGCCAAAATATCCTAAAAAACCTTTAAAATAGCCTCCGATGCATGGTGGATCGATCGGTCGATCCACAGAGCCAGAGCGCGGTCCACCAGAAATAATACGCAGTCCATAGGCATGGTCTACTGGCGGTGAAAGCCTCTTTTGCGTGATCCAATGGCTGACATCCATCTAGACCCAGATCCGACGGTCTACGTTTGCTGTCGGTTTATAAGAGAAGATATGTGGCGTGATCCGATGGCCCAAAACCAATTCGAACCCAGATTGGATGGTCAGAATCGAATCCGACCCTGATAAGGAGTAAAAGGCTAATTTTTGGGCTGATCTGAGCGGTCCAATCTACATCCGACAGTCAGAAATATTCTTAGGAGATCAATACGTTTTCTAAAGATTTTAGGACTCTTTTTGTGATCAAAAAAATATGAAAAAATAATCTATAAATAGGAGGTCTAGAAATAAGCTTTGAGAGGAGAAAAATCAGAGAAAAAGCAAGAAAAAATAGAAAAAAATTCAAAGAGCTTTAAGGATCAATTATTGGGAGATTATGGAGCTAGAGAGCTTGATGCGAGGCTAAATCCCTTCAATCCAGAAATATGATGAAGCCTGTAAATGGGTTTTTATTTTTATTTTTTTGTATTTAATTTTTATGTAATAAAATTTTATTTTTATTTCATATCTTTTTATTTTTTTCTGAGATATTGATCCAACCTACGCGGCCTATATCCTCTATTGGCGTGCCGTGATCCTTGGATACGGTACGTGCTTTGGAGAGATAGATCGTAGTATGTTAGATTGAATCTTAGATCTTGTAATTAAATTTAGATAGTTTATATTCTAACAGGATGACCTGTAATCTACTGATATAGTCCATATCCCTTAAAGATAAACTATACTAATACCATAATTACAAGAATTAAATATTATAATATAAAAAAAGAAAGAAAATAAATCTCTTTGCATGGTGGATTCAGAATTCTTAGGTTATTTCTCTGAATTATTCTTTTTCATAATTTAATTTATATTTTTGATTTCTTACTATTCTATTTCTTATTAATCCTTCTGCAATCAATTCTCTTTTATTTTTTTTTCATAAAATAAAAAAGATAATCATCCTAAATCCCTATGGAGACGATCCTGACTCACCTTATCTATATAGTTTGAGTTGGTTTTTATTTTTGACCGCCTACGACAGCAATCAGTCCCAACTTGACAGAGGTCATGGAGAACTCGTCAAATCCCATCATCAGTTATATGCTAGATTGGCTCGACTGAAATTTATCTGTGAATTTTGTAAAAATTTTTTTTCAATCTTCACACTTACTCTAGCCAGAGATTTTCTGAACTCAGTCTTATGAATCACATAGGACTTCTTCTTTTCTATCAAGGTCGATAGATTCCATCTAGGTGCATCCTACTCCAAACAGTGAACCTGAACCTACAATAGCCAACATACACAGTAAGAATCCGAATGGCTAGAGATCAAGAAAATGTACAGTCAAACTAAATAGCCTTATTACGAATAGCCAACACACCATAGGTTAAAGGATCAGTTGCACCACTACAGCATCGAGAAAATCACTGATGAGTGAGTAGACATCCAAATAGTTTCTCATATTGATCACGCTCTGTGTAAGTTGTTCTCTAACAACCACCTACACTCTCATCTCAGTGTCTCTATATCACAGACTCGAGACTCATCTACCCTAAAGAGAGGTGATTCATGCATCGATCTTGAATGGATTGATCGTGGTCCTCCATGATGATTTTTTGATCAAGAGCATTTAGAAATAATCACTAATGATATATGTCTCAAATTCTCAACATCTTGAGAATATACAAAATCATCTTTATTAATTTTTAAGATAAATTATGGACATATAAGACATGATTGGTTATAAAGACTGCCCATCAAGTACAAAATATGCTCTAGAGAAAAATAAGTGTCAGCCAAGATTGGCTTCTAGGGCACACATCTAACAAACTTTTACTTACATTAAAATCAATCTGCCATATACCTGAGCCCTATCTTCTAAAGATAGGCTTTGATGTTTAGTTGGCTAAGTGACTTGGGCCTACCACATCTATATGAAGTTTATTCTCTGTACCTTCATATATTTCTACTTGAGATAATCGCGTATATCTCTGTTCTATGTGCATGAACTTTTGGTGAGACCTTGACTCCTTAGATATGGCTATGGACCATTATTTTTGCAATATAATGTTAAAACATCCAATGATATGACATTCGATTTTACAACTATCATAAGAACCAGAATGCATCCTGCACATCTATAGCATATTCAGCTTTCATTGATTGATTGTCTTGAACCCTTCCAACATATCGAACCAACATATCTCAAGAATACATGCTGATATAGATATTCTACCATCAACATCAGTGTACCCTCCCACTCTTAGCTTTAACCCTTCTTCAAAGATGAAGAATGATCCCTTAGTGCTTCTCAAGTATTTAGGGATATTTTTACAGCAATCCAATGCTTCCAGTCTGGATTTGACTAATATCTGCTTGTAATATTCACAGCAAAATATACCAAATCGAGTAAATAGCTTGGCATACACCTATGCCTAAGAGGATAATGGATCCCTCTTAGAGGTTTCAATGCTGAACCTTTTCAGCACCTCTTCTATGTACTTATCTGTGAAAATTAAATATCATTTTAGGATCTATCTCTATGGACCTTTATTTTCAGAATATTTATCCTAGGTCTTTAAAAAAAATTCTATATGTAACCACATCATAACCAATCTCAGTATGAGACCCTCCCACTGACCTTCATATAACTATATGATTTCTCATATTACGTTGTTGTAGGTATTTAGGATCATCCCTATGTTCTCAATCTCCCTTGAGAAATACTTTCTCTGAATCCTTTGTAAAAGATGGGAGATCCTACTAGATCTATGAGGTGGAGAATGTACTACATATATTGGCTCATCATAAATAGGTTGTATAGGCTCTGTGAGTCATTGTTCTTTAGAGATTTTTTTTTGAGTTCATCCTCCCACTGTTTTTCAAGAAAATAGTTTGATTGCTCGCAATCATATTATGAACTATTGGAAAGAGAAAGTGATATCCCAAATCTTTTTGGGATACCTCATAAACGAGCTTTTACAGACCTATCCTCTAACTTATCCACTATATCATATCTCATATGGTGTGGTGAACTAACTTTAGAGAAAATCTAATTTAGATTTTAGAAATTAAATCTTGTTCCTAAAGAAATAATAGTTAAATTAGTGATGTTCATGATGGACTGGACCATATCTTATATGGCACCATTACTCTACACATATACACTATTGAGCTGAGGTGTACAAGGAGAATTCCATCATGAAATTATGCCATTCTCTTTAAATGATCAACAAATTTTCTATTTGATATTGCATCCTCAATCTGATCGAAGTATCTTTAGAAACTTTTCAATTTATCTTTTTCTACTTCACATCTGAATTCTTTGAATCTTTCAAAATCTTTTAGATTTGTATCTCACATATATACCTATACCATGACTGCTCATCGATAAAGGTGATAAAGTAGAGATAACTTCTAGTTTGGCTCATCAAATAGGCCATGCACATCGTATGTGTACTAGGATAAGTATCTCAGTGGTCCTATCTCTTTTCCTACAAAGAACAGCTGAGTCATTAATTCTCAAAGAGATGATTTACAGACTAGATTTGACTTAATAGTCAATGAGCCCAAAGACTCATTTTCTTCAGTCGGCAAATCATTTCTTCTCATATATGACCTAGCCAAAAAAACTATCTATACACTTCAGGTTATTTGATTCTGAATCTCTCAGACCCAATGGCGTTCACTATTTGCTCAAATAAGTTCATACATGCATTACTATGCAAATGATAAAAAAATTAAATTCAAATGATAATCATCGAGATTAGGTGCTCACGGTCTTAATGCAATATTTGCACTATTGCCGACTCAAAAGAGTCACTTCACCTTCTCTCAGTCTTCTTCCTTTCTTAGACTCTATACTAAAGTGCATAATATGCACTAGAGTCTAATAAAAAAGAGAAAATCATAAGATCAATTTTGAGTAATTCGAAATACCTTCCAAAGGTACATAAATATTTCTTTAGATTCTCCAGGTATGTACCTCTGAACTTTTCAAGATCTCTTGGTTACCAGCATATTGATCAATTCAGTTAAGATGTTATAATATTTATTCATATAATAGTTTCACACACTATTCGTATGAATTAGAAATTATAGGATCAAATTCATTAGTAATTTCTTAAGCATGGTCATATTGAGCTTTTCAAGCTCTTCAATATCTTTGATCATCGATCATGGACAAACTGCCCATCATGCATCTGATGCATTGTGCGACTCTAATCATCTCACAACTATTGCAAATGAATCAACATGTCATTGGTGATCTACATGTCCTTATACATACATTGAATTTCATCAACTATGAAGTCTAATTTATAGCACCTAACCTAATTGTCAATGTCCAACCATTTGTCAAGTATAGCTCGTTGACTATGGATGGGACAAACTGATGACATTGAGTTAACCTGATCAAGAATTATGGTTTAATTTCTAAAAGCTAAGAACTATTCTTAAATTTTTAAGCCAGAATATGTAATTGATTTTGGTTAAGTGGTTGATATCTAGAATTCGAGCTCAAGGATTAGAAACTGAAGATTTGATCATAAAGAGTAAAGATTTAATTAGATGATTGTGCTTGTAATAGTTTATTTTAGGAACTTTAAAAATAAACAAAGATTTCCACTAATTTTTTAAGTTTCTCATCCTCCTCGGGTGGAGAAACAGAAATCCTAACGCGATAATTGATTCTAGTGGGTGCTGCGGTCTCATTGATGTACGGCACATCATCTAATAGTTATTAGTGATATGTATACCAATGCATGGACAACACTTTATCCAGATACTTCTCCAAGCATGTTACAGCAACTTGATCTCTAAGTCCTATGGCCTCACCTAACAGTTATTGACATATTCTTTAGTTAAGTCTGACCTACCATTCACAAGTGAGTGCAAAACCATCATTGGATCCCTCACCTAACAGTTATTGAGCCCAACCCTATCTTTACCCCAAGGCATCTAATGTCAATAGAGTGGTTGTACGTTTTCGATGCAACCGAATCACTGTAACCAGTCGAAAACGATCAACATCGAAAAAAGCACACGCATCTTCACAATGGTGGAAGAAAAGTAGACTTAATATTTAGTGAGAAGATTTAGGTTTAAGTCTCTTCTAATTAGTCACATACATCTGATGTAATGATTAATATGGTTTGGATCAGCACATTTCATGTCTAACCAACCTAGTCAGTATAGGTGAACTCGGGTCAACAAGTAACCTAATATAAAATATAAATCTCCCAAAATGGCCAAGTAAGTGAAGATGAGTGAGGGTTCCCCCATTGCTTTATTTAGATACCAATAAATTGGTCAGGTCAGACAATGGAATCAATTAAATTACTACCATCTAATACTTATCTTAAACACTAAATTAGTTGATTAGAATTAATTAGGTTAGCCTATAGATTTGGGCTCAAATCATTAAACCAAATTCGGTCTTGACTTAATCAATTCACATCAAATGTGAATCAATTTGATCAACTATAACTAAATTCAATTTTGAGCCCCTTTGACCTAATCCCAATCAACTCTTGATTATGTTTGATCAACTGCTCAAAATGAAAAAGATTCTAATCTGATCTAATCAATGATCCTAGTTGTAGTTTAGTCTCTAAACCTAATTTGTTCAATCCATATCTGAAACCCATATTTTATGCATTGAAATTTAGATCTTAAATTTTTAATTTTAGATCTTATAATTTTAAATCTTAATTCTCAATTAAGTGCATTATGTACATGGATTTGAGTTTAGATCTCGAAATAATTTCTAATCTAAACTATTTTATTGTATCTCATATAATTTGATTGTCTACAGAATCGAGTCAACTCATCTTGGTACACAAATCGACTTGTCATAGTAAGTCGGCACAACACTGAGACAAACAGAAACCTATAGACCTAGCTTGCATAATTGAGTCAGCTCATGAGCAAATAAGCCGACCTACCCGGGTCTCGAGTTGACTCCAACAAAATAAGTCAACTAACCAAGCACTCGAGTCAATCTAATTGAGAATCGAGTCGACTCCACAGGCATACCAGTTACAGTTTCATATTTTCATGCAAATAGAACCTAGGATTTTAGATCTAGGGTTTGCAGAAATTAAGTTTTAGATCTGTGTCAAAATAATATATCACATAATATTAATCAATCTAAAATACATAAAAATACATGTATAATCTGATATAAATCTAAAACATGTATCATATATAATTTTTCATTTGTTGTTCATCTTCATAGAAAATATCACAGTCGGCACCCCTGCACGTCATAAGAGAGAACCCATCTTATGGGCAAGAAAGGGACTTTAATCCCTTCATCATCTTATGACTGGATGGCCATGGTGATTATCCTAATTTGATTACTATGCTACTAAGAGTTTAATCTAACATATCATATATATAATTAATTAAAAATCAAATCTAATTATCTTTCACTTGTCCAACATATGAACAATAACTATAAATCTATGCATGTAAGAAAAATTTCCGCAATCAAACTAGATCCAAATTAAACCCTAATTAATATTTTCAGATCTAAAATCAATTTTAGATCTGAATAATTCATGATTTATTTTAAATTTGAAATAATTTTAGATCCAAAATAATTCTGTAATCATATTACAGCATGCATAAAAATCAGATCTAACATTAATCGATGTTCAACATCGTTCTAAAACAACCGTTCAACATAATAGGATTATGTCAGGGCAATCTTATTTCAGAACAATATGTATCATCTTACTAACCTTCAGATCTGATTTTTATATATCAAATTTTAGATCTGAGGGGTTTTTATGTTCCTATCAGAATCTATACTCTAATATCACTGTTAGAAAATCACTACGGTTTCGTACGTATAGTTTAAAAATTTTTTTAGATATGATGCAGCAAAAATAAATAAATTAAAATATTTTAAATTTATTTATATATCAGATCAAATTTGAAAACCATAGTATGAATCTTGATATGAACATTCAACTATGATCTGAAACCTGAAAAAAAAATAAATCATTAGAAAAATCAAATGAAGATTGGATCTCCATACCTTAGATCCTACGCATGTTCCGAGTTTTGATCGTAGCCACGCACGTGCTCGACCTCTACTGGTATCCATATGAAGATGTCTGATTGGAACATCGAGATCATCGATGTACTAGTATTTTGTATATCTCACTCCTCATCCTTGGATCTAGATCTCTTCTTCTAGATCTTGATGAAAGAGATCGCTGCATGAACTCTTTCGCACAGATCTAATGAGATTTGAATCAGATCATCATAAAGAGAAGAAGAACCCTTCTTCTTCTCTTCTTCTCTCTCCTTTCTCTCTTAGGTTTGAACTCTATTAGATCTGGGCATGGACATGAAGTGGAGAAGGGAGGAAGAGGCGTTGAAAAGAAGAGATGATGTCCAAAAGAAGTCACCACACACCTTCATGTCAAAACTCATCTTCCCTTTTATTTTGTCGCACATCCACTTCATATCCCATGCACACCCTCTCCTTCACACCCAATAGATCTTGTCTCAATTAATCTAAGGCGTTGAAATCCAAATCAAAGGTTAGATGAAAGTTGAGATAGAGTTGTGTTGTAAGAAAGAAACATCTTCTCACAAATTAGCGCACGCCAATCTTCTCCAATTTTTTTATCACACAAAAAAAATATTTCATACCCCAATTAGATATATTTTGTTTCTATTTTGAATCATATTCAAATAAAAAAATTTGGATGGGAAAGAATTTCAGATAAGGTGGGACGCCAACTATTGTCGCCCCCTCTCCTTTCACGCATGCTAAAAAAAAGGATGAGAAAAACAAAGCCTCTCTTCCCTTCTTGGTATAATTTTTAGAGAAAGAGTCTCAAGGGATTTGGGCTCTCTGAGTCATAGTTCTTCTGGTTCAAATTGGGCCTTAATCGGATTCAAATCGAGTCTGAAACGAGCCAAATTTAAAAAGGCTATCAAGCCTGATCTAATCAGGCTTGAAATTCAAATCTGATTTGGATAATTAAACCCAATCAGCATTAAATTAAATTAAATTAAATATAATTTAATTTAATTTAATTTAAATTAATTAAGATTTAATTTATAATTTAATCAATCTCAAAAAAATTATAATATTTATAATTAAGTTCCTATGTTAACAATTAACAGCTGTCAAAACTGTAACGATTACAAATTAGCAGTTTTTAAAATTCAAACTATCAATCTGATTGATAATTTAAATATGATCCAAGTCATTGATCAGATCATGCTCTTTTTATGTGTAACCCCTTAAGTTCTATTCTGTCTGATAGTGAGACATACCATGATCTCCATTACAATATCATCGAAACTCTTTTTAATGGATTGAAATGATTCCAACTCACCTCAACAAAAATCGTTGATTCGAAAATGATCTTAGTGAGTTCTCATGATCTACCAGTGATATCTAGCAACATGTAGTGGCAACCTAGCAGAATAGAAAAATGAATCCCTAGGTGCAGTTATCGTGTAATATAATTTCTCTATCGTGAGTCCCGACTTGACGGAGGTCATGGAGAACTCGTCAAACCCCATCGTTAGTCATATGTTAAATTGGCTCGATTCGAGTTCATCTGTGAATTTTATGAAAATTTTTTTTTAGTATTCACACTTACTCAGGCCAAAAATTTTTAAACTCGGTCTTACAAATCATATAGAATTTTTTTTTTCTACCAAAGTCGATAGATTCCATCTAGGTGCATCTTACTCCAAACAGTGAACCTGAATCTACAATAGCCAACATATACAGCAAAAATCCGAATGGCTAGGGATCAAAAAAATATGCAGTCAAACTAAGTAGCCTCGCTATGAATAGCCAACACACCGCAGATCAAAAGACCAGCCACACCACTACAGCATCGAGAAAACCACTGACGAGTGAGTAGACATCCAAGTGATTTTTCATGTTGGTCATGCTCAGTGTAAGTATTCTCTAACAACCATCTGCACTCTCATCTCAGTATCTCTACACCGTAGACTCGAGACTCATCTGTCCTAAAGGAAAGTCATCCATGCATCGATCTTGAATGGATTGATCACTGTCCTCCATGATGATCTTTCGATCGGGAGTATTTAGAAATTAACTACTAATGATGTATATCTCAAATTTTCAACACCTTGAGAATATGCAAAATCATCTTTGTTAATTTCTAGGACAAATCATGGATACATAAGATATGATTGATTATAAAGACTGTCCATCAAGTACAAAATATGCCCTAAAAAAAGTATATGTTAGCAAAGATTGACTTCTAAGGCACACATCTAACAGTTTATCACCAGGCCTATGTAGTCATAAGAGAAAGTAGGGATTAAGTCTCTCTTTGACCCATTTAAAAGGATTTTCTTATGGTGTGTAGGGGTGCCATGTGGTTACATCCCATGAGGAAGAAAAGTGAAAAGAAAGAACTTAATTTTCTACTAAACCCTAGATTCAAAACCCTAGGTTTGATTGATTATGATGCATGATTAGTTATTTAGATCTGAAAAAGATTTTTAAATCTAAATAGAACTATTTTTGTGATGCATGCATGATCTAAAAATATCAAACATATGAAAGAGTTTCTGTCTGACCTACAGGAGTCAACTCAGTCCTTGTTTGAGTCGACTCGAGTCCCTAGTGAGCCAACTCTTTTTTCATTGGAGTCGACTTGAGACATTATAGAGATGGCTCGGTTTGCATTCGAGCCGACTCGAGTTCTGTAGGCTAGAAACAAGATTTCTGTTCACCACAAGGAGTTGGCTCGATCTCTGATCTGAGCCGACTCATTGTGATGAGTCGACTTGAACCCAGGGTGAGTCGACTCGAGGGTGAGCTAGAAATTTTGTTGTATGAGATGCAAAACTTAATTAATTTGAATTCAAAAATATTTTGACATCTGAATTAGATCTATGAACTAAATTAAGAATTGAAGATGAAATTAAAAGATCTAATTGAAAATTCAGATCTGACACAATTTCATAAATCATGGGTCAAGAGTATATGGGTAGCTCAATTAGGTCTAGTGGGAGTGGTTGATCAAATCGACTCAAGAGTTGATTAGGTTTGGATCAAGAGTGCTTTATGACCAACCCAATAGTTGTAGTTTGGTCAGATCGATTAACAGCCATATGTTATTGATCAATTTAAGACCTAATTCAGCTCAGTGGTTTTAGTCCAGATTAATAGATTAACCTAATCAATTCTAATCAATACATAGATGGTGGTTCTTTAATTGATTTCGTTGTCTTGATAGCAACAGGGGGAACCCACACATCTTAACATACCTGGCTATTTTGGGAGGTTAGTTTCTATATTAGATTAACTTGTTGAACTCGAGCTAGCCCATGCCACTAGGTTAGTCATAATCATTATGAGTAACTAAGGAAGAGACCTATACCACTACAACAAAACAGGATATTAGTGATAAAAAAAATTCATCGCTAATAACCTATTTTCGTCACTAATAGTTATTAGTGATGAAATTTTCGTCGCTAATATTTAGTCGTAAATAGTGGCATCGTTAATAATTTTTTATGATGAAAAAAATTTTTATCATAAATAATTAGTCTTATCGATGAAAAAAATTAATTGTAAAAAAAATAATTTGCAATGAAATCATACATCGCTAATAAAAAAATAATTATTTATGATAAATTTTTTATTACTATTAATTTAATTAAAATTTTTATGAAAATCAAATTTAAAAAAATATTAGCTATATAAATTTTTTATTCACAAATATGTCAATTTTTGACATAAATTTTTATCATTAATAAATAATAAATTAATAGTGATGAAAATATTTTCATCATTATTAATTTAATTTAAAATTTTTATAAAAATTAAATTTAAAAAAAATTAGCAACATAAATTTTTCATTACAAATATAGTTATTTACGATGAAAATATTTTTGTTCCTATTAATTTAATTTAAAATTTTTATAAAAATTAAATTTTAAAAAATATTAGTGATATAAATTTTATGTTGAAAATATTTCAATTTTTGACATATATTTTTATCAATAATTAATTTTTAATTATTTATGATGAAAATATTTTCATCACTATTAATTTAATATAAAATTTTTAATTTTTTAATTTATTAAAAAATTTATTTATGGTCAATTTTTTTTGCTAATATTATTTTTGGTGACCAATATTTCATCAAAAATAATTCTATCACTAATAATTTACACATATTTTTTAAAAAAATAATTTATGAATATATATATTTAATTTATATTTATAATATTTTTTATAAAATTAAAATAAAAAATTAAAATAAAAATTTGAATAATAAATCTATAAATAAATTTTATCATTTTATTATATTAAATTAAAATTATATGATATCTGAAATAAAAATAAAATGCTACATAAAGAGACCATCAAGTGTCAGCATCTGCAGAAGAAAAATGGACTGGAGAAGGAGAGCACTCGAAAGAGCTCAGATCGGTCTGCTGTTACATCATCAGTTGCATCATCTGCTCCATCTGCACCATTCGCTCCATCATCTGGATTTAAAATAGCTGGTACTCGTTGATGCGTGCAGCCAACTCATCAGCTCGCTGCTCAGCTCGCTGTCAATCCTCAGTAGTCTGCCTCTACACCTCTGTCAGTTGAGCATCGCAGGCAGCATAGATGTCAGCCTGGATGAGCATGAGAATGAGGAAGCAGTGATCCCATACCCTAGATCCCTAATATAATAGGATCTCATACCAAGCATCTGATCACAAATCTCATCATCTGTGGGTGTAGTCGAGCCCACAGGGATAGGCTGGGATCTGATATCTACCATATGGTCCTAAAAATTAAAATTATAGTTATTTTAATTTCGTACTGAAAATCAAATTGTGAATAAAAAAAATTGAAAAAACTTATAAAAAGGTCCTGGCTCCCCATCGTCCACTCCCCTGATCGTCGCTGTGGGTCCGCTGGTAGATATCGATCCTACTAGGAAGCTTGCCACTCTCCGTATCTCTCTACAAATTGAGAATAATTAATTAATTTTTTTTAAATAGTTAGAAGGTTAAAATATATTAATTAAAAATTACTTACCACTTGCTCCATGTGACGAGCGAATGACCTCAAATCTCCACAATATGGTACGGTCTGTCTCATTCGATTCATGATATTTTGGGCACATCTTCTCTATACAGTTAGCAGTCAAATTAGTAGGTGACAAACTGAATTTAAGAATAAATGATTCAATCATTAAACTCTAAAAAAAAAGAAGTTTGGATATGTTACCTGATATGTCGGATCCTTGTAATGCAAGCATATGACAGTCCAATCATCCATAGTGATATTGTCATAGACCGCTGCCGTGCTGCCTCCATCCATGATCCTACATCACATGGTACCAATGTTGATGGATACGATGGCGATACTCCTTGAAATGCAAAGATAAATGAGCATCCACAGCTCGCAGCACGCGATCTTCCTCAAAATCAATAATATCAAATACATCTGCTAATAACAAATATTAAAAGAATACCATGCTAATTAAATATTCACAGTATAATTTATTTTACCTATAACTGGGTGTAGAAAATCTCTCTCTGAGCCAGTACAACATGACACCAATTGAAAAACATCATGGGGGCATAGCTGCGGCATATGATGCCCAACTCGATCTGCCACGGCTCGCACCATCCCCTAATGGGCCTAGTGTAAGTGGATGATATCTTGATACAGAGATGCTATCCTGGGTACTCGCATCTCCAATACTCTAGAGCGAAGTTCTTCGATGGACCTCACCCTCACCTTACTACTAGTGGAGACTAGCCTAAAATAATAATAAATAAATCATTAATATAATAGCTATCTAAATAAAAAAAATTAAATTTTATTATATAAAAAATATAATAATACCACTCAGACCCACCTCACTCGGACCTGCTAGTGCAAGATCCTCTGCGATGGAGCTAGTGCGACAGTGAAAATCGATGAAGGCGCCTCAGCCTTCGGGGTAGACTGCGAACATGAACATCGTTGTTTGTCTCTTGATGTCATATTTATAATTTTTTATATATAAATAAATATAATATTGAATAATAATAATGAAAAATAAATTACATTCTAATGAATAGATTATATAGCATACCGTTATTACAAGCAAGATTAAACAAAGAATATAGATCTACTCATCAATATTTGTATCTTCCTCGATGTGTAGATCCTCCTCCAAATTACAATAATCGATATATGTGTCATCTTCTATCTATCATCATTTATAAACTAATCATCGTCCTCTGACTCATCAAGATTAAATACAAAATTAGCTTCAACTTCATTGGACGGTAGATCAGTCCTATTCAAAAGAGCTATTATAAGTTCTTTATCAACAAAAAGCTCGGCTAATATTTGTTCTTCCTACTGAAAAGCTTCCTCTTCATATAAATTCAAGTTTTCATCCATCTCTAATCAGATTGGTATATCATATACACCTCTAGGTATTATTTTTTGTACGACATGCCAATTACCTCGATACTTTAGATCCTTCAAATATATTATTTATTTCACTTGAGTTGCTAATATATATGGCTCATTCTGATATCATGTTCATGCAAAATTTATACTGATAAAGTATAGATCAATATGAATATCAATCTTTTTATTGCTAATATCCCATTATTCACACTGAAATAAGGATACAAAATTACTGGACCCATACTTTAGTTCTATGATATCTATCAGTACGCCATAATATTCAATCTCTTCTTCTCCTTCATATCACATCATAGCAATCCCACTATTCAAGATCCATCGTTGCATTTCAAGCTTCCTTATGTGAAATCTCATTTCTCCAATGATACAGGATGCATAGTGGTTAACCCTTCGATCGAGACCACATGCTAAATCATACAACTCATCGATCGTACCTTCTTTTTTAAAGACTGTTTGTGATAAAAATTTATTTTACATCATTAATAATTAAATATCTTTTCAATAGTAATTTTATAAAAAATTAATTTTAAATTTTTCTCACCAAAAAATTTTATCCAAAAAATTTAACTACAAAAAATGATATTAAAAAAATATTCGTGATGAAAAATAAAATTAATTTTTTTAATCTAAAAAATTTTTGATCTAAAAAAATTTTTCAAAATAATTTCATCAAAAAAATTAATTTTTTATTAATAAAAAAATTATATAAATAGTTAATTTTGATTATAAAAAGAAAGTAATAATTTTCTACAAAATAAGAAGAAAAGGGAGAGCATTTAAACTCAAATTCAAAGACAGGGTCTAAGCCTTAACAGTAAACTTATCTTATCATGCCACCATATGAATAACCTTTTTGTGGATCATGTTTTAACGTATAAAGATCCTGTATCATCTCCTTTCTATGTTCTTGGATAGATACAAGGCCTTTGTACTTTGTAACCTCTGGCTAGTCCATAGAACCAATAACTTACACAAAATTGAGCAATGAGACATTCAGAAAAACTTGGAGATGATTAATATAAAAAACATGCCTCAAAAACCATAAAATGGACTGTTTACAAATAAAAATAAAATAAAATATTTGTGAAAAGAATTTACAAATAGACATAAGTTTGAAACCATATGAAAAATATCACTAAATTTTTAGGCCACTTAATTGATCAATCCTAACAAAACCATATGACGATCAACTAGGCTCTTAAACATGTTTTAGATCCACAAAAGTATGCATTACAAAGGATAGCCCAGCTGCTTTTAATAAAATTGAACTTCATATGAAGTTGGGACTTCTGAAGGTAACCAAATGACATGCAACCAGATCATTGCAAAATCGAGAGACATCATTTGGGAGAACACGTGAAAAATTCAAGCATGTCTAGTATTCTATAGTTCCACCATTAACTATTTTTTGCACATTCAACATGAAGGACAAACTTTAACAAACTAGCAAAAAAATGCAAATTGATCACAAGCATAGAAACAAACAACACAAATATTATACTAGAAAAATACAAAGCAGAATCCAACTGGAGTAGCAAAAATCATGCCTTAAAATGGAAGAATTTTCAAAAATTGATATTAATTCATTAAATGTTAACATATTTAAATTATAAGTCACCTAAGAAAACTTTAACAAAAAAAGAAAAAATAGAGAGGCAATAAGGATAAACTAGAGGAATATACTTATGCAGTTGTTATGAAACATTACAACTGCATAGATATATTTATGATGAAATTTTTTTTATCATAAAAATAAGTTATTTATGATGAAAAATTTTCATCACAAATAATGATTAATTTTTATTTTTTTTATTTTTAATTTTTTTTAACTATTACTGATGAAAATATTTTCATCGAAAATAATCTTATATTTATGATGAAATTTTTTTTCATCATAAAAATTCTTATTTATGATGAAAATTTTTTATCACAATTAATTATCAATTTTTAATTTTTTTTTAATTTTTGATTTTTTACACTATTGGCAACAAAAATATTTTCATCAAAAATAATTTATTATTTATGATGAATATTTTTTTCATCAAAAAAATAGCTCATTTATGATTAAAAATTTTTATCCTAAATAATCTATATTTTTTTATTTTTTAAATTTTTATTTATTTTTTTTAGCTATTTGTGATAAAAATTTTTCATCATAAATAATGTGTATTTATGATGGAAATAATTTTTATTATAAATATTAAATTATTTATGATAAAAAATTTTCATCATAAATAATCTATAATTTTTATTTTTTAAAATTTTTTATTTTTTTCAAAATATTGATGATGAAAATATTTATATCATAAATAATCTACTATTTATGATGGAAACTATTTTTTATTATAAATAGTCTATCATTTATTATGAAATATTTTTATCATAAATAATCTATATTTTTAATTTTTTATTTTTCAAAAAATTTTGATGATGAAAATATTTCATCATAAATGATAGACTATTTATGATGAAAAAAAATTTTATCACTATTATTTATGAAAGAATATTTTCATCATAAATAATCTTTAATTTTAAATTTTTAAAATTTTTTTCTCTTAAAATATTGGTGATGAAACTTTTTCATCGTAAATAATTGAGTGTTTACAATGAAAAAAAGTTTTTATCTCAAATACTCTATTATTTATGATGTAATATTTTTGTTACAAATAATCTATAAATTTTAAATTTTTTAAATTTTTTATTTTTTTTAAATATTGATGATGAAATATTTTATTAAAAATAATATTATTTTTGATGAAAATTTATTTTTGATCACACATACTTAAATTATTTATGATAAAATTATTTTTATTATGAATATTTTGAAATTTAAAATTAAAATAAATATTATATTATTTATGATAAAAATATTCATCATAAATAATTCATATTTATGATCTAATTATTTTTCCATCACTGATAGCAAACTATTTATGATGAAAAATTATTTTCATCATAAATATTTTATTATTTATGATAAATTTAATTTTTCATCATACATACATTTATTAGTGATGAAAATAATTTTTATCATAAATAATTTCATCATAAAAATATTTTTTTCTTGTAGTGTACCAACTAATAAATTATTATCTGGCGATCTTCCACCATTGTAGTTATGCAGCACCCATTTAAGACTCTTAATCATGGAGGTCTTCACTTCTCTTCCAAGAAAGTGTGGAAAACCAAAAAAATAGTGAAAGTCTTAATTTATTTTAAAAATAAAATTTTTAAAATAAAGTGATTAGTCAATTACAAAATCTAACTAGAAACTTTGAGACTCTGCAGAAATAATATCTGCTTCAAATTTTTTAGCCTGTATCTTAAAGGCCAACCGGTTGATCGGACCAAATTTTAAGGATTGGCTCAAAAAATTGAAAATCATTTTGAGTTTCAAAAAATTGGCTTATGTCCTTGACCAAGACTTTCTCCATTTACCAATCCATCCGACTGCTGATTAGAGAGCGCCTCATGAGAAGTGGTTGGATAATGACAACAAAATTAGGTGCTACGTGCTGGCCTCAATATCTAATGAATTGCAATGCCAGTACGAGGATATAACAACTACCAAGTATATGTTGGTTCACTTATAAGAGTTGTATGGTGAACAGAGTCATGTAGCTCTCTACAAAGTGTCCAACCGACTCTTCAAGGTGAAAATGCATGATGGACAAACGGTCCATAATCATTGTTTGATAATGATCAAGAATCTTGAGAAGCTCAGCATGTCCATGGATAAGGATTTGCAGGTTGATCTGATTTTGTAGTCCTTAACTAATTCATATGGGTAGTTTACAGTAAACTTCTATATGAATAAGATCCAGTGCACCATCTACGAATTGGTCAATATGCTGGTTACTACTGAGAAAATCTTGAAGAATTCAAGGAGCTCTGTACTTGCTATAGAGTGGACTTTTTTCAAGAAAAAGTCTACTGGAAAGAAGAAAAATCTACGAAAAATTAGAAAGTAGAGGGCAAGAAGAAGGAGAAGAATGCAGCTCCAAAGAAGAAAGCCGTTGAAAAGAAAAAATATTTTCACTGCAATACCAACGGCCATTGGAAGCGAAATTGTCTTGCTTACCTGGCGATCCTAAAGAATAAAAAGGAAGGACCTTCTGAAAGTATGCTCATCATAGAAACAAATCTCATGATTTCTTCTACATCCAGTTGGATGCTTGCCTCTGGATCTAATGCTCATTTGTACACTTCTTTATAAAATCTTAAGGATAGTAGGAGGCTGAGGGATAGAGAAATGATCCAATACGTCAGAAATGGAGCAAAGATTACTACTATGACTGTGAGAATCTATCCTTTATGATTACTGTCGGAGAATATTTTGACTTTGAAAAACTATTACTTTGTATCTATCGCAAACAGAAATCTAATTTTTGTATCTTGTTTAATGCAGAAAGACTATATAATTAGTTTCTTTAAGGACCATTATACTATTTATTTAAGAAATAATAAAGTTGAAAATGGTTTCCTTATCAATGGTCTTTTTTAGTTACATGTTGATATTTCTATTCATTATGTCAAGCAAAATGTGAATACTATATGTTCCAAACGTCCTAAAAATAATATAAATGAAAAGTACTTATGGCTAATGCTAGGTCACATTATAGAAGATAGGATTAATAGATTAGAGAAAATCGGACTATTGAGTCTATTGTTTTTCGAGTCATATCCGGTCTGTGAATCATGCCTTCAAAACAAAATGACCAAGCTACCCTTTGTGAGACATGGAGAAAGGACCACAGAGTTACTTGCTTTGATATATTTTGATGTTTATGGTCCATTCGATGTGTGGTTAGAGGAGGTTTTGTCTACTTCATTACCTTTACTAATAATTTTTTATGTTATGGATATGTGTACCTTATATATCACAGGTCTAAGGCCTTTGAAAAGTTCAAAAAATTCAGAAATAAAGTAAAAAAATAAACCGAAAAGCCCCTAAGGCTCTTCAATCAGATCAAGAAGGTGAGTACCTTAGTGGAGAATTTTTGAATTATCTCAAAAAACATAGAATTATCTCACAATGGACCTGGAATGGCTCAAGTCAATAAAATTTCAGAACGAAGAAATCAAACCTTATTAGATATGGTTTATTTCATAATAAGCTTCACAGATCTTCCTGATTTTCTTTGGAGATATTGTATTTTTACTACCATATATGTACTGAATAGAGTTTCATCTAAAATCATTCTTACCACACCATATGAGATATGGCATGATAAAAAGTCGAGTCTAAATCATCTCAAGATTTAGGATTGTCCGATCCATGTCAAACAACAATAGGCAGACAAGTTAGAAACCAGATCGCTTAGAGCTCATTTTATTGGATATCCCATGAAATTATTGAGATATTATTTCTATCTTTCGAAAGACCACAATGTGATTGCGAGTCAACATATAGTTTTTTTTGAAAAATAGTTTATTCAAGATGGAGGCATGGGAAGACAGATTAGGCTCGAAGAGAAAGTTTTTGAAGAGCAATGACCTTGGAACTTGAGGAACCTATTTAGTCTGAGCCGATCCACACACTTTCTCCTCCACCTCGTAAGTCTAGTAGGATTTTTCATCTTTCTGAGAAGTACTTGGTATTATCTTAGAGAATGTAAAGAAAATATTTCTCATAGACAATGGGGTACATGGAGATGACCTCAAGACCTACAATGAGGTGATATCAGATATTGACTCTGAGAAGTGGTTAGAGGCAATGAAGTCAGAAATTGACTCGATGCACTCAAATCAAGTTTGGACCTTGATAGATCTACCTAAAGATATTATACCTATTTGGTGTAAATGGATCTTCAAGAGAAAGATAGATATAAATAAAAAGGTAGAGACCTTTAAAGCTAGGCTCGTGGCAAAAGGATATAGCCAGTGCGAAGGTATTGACTATCAGGAGACCTTCTCACCTGTAACTATGCTTAAGTCCATTAGCACATTGCTTGCTATCACAGCATATTTTGACTACGAAATATGGCAAATGGATATGAAAATGATTTTTATGAATGGATATCTTGAGAAAGATATCTATATGGAATAGCCGTTTGGTTTCACTTTCGGTGATGGTGATCATAAGATTTGCAAATTGCAAAAGTCTATTTATGGACCAAAGTAAGTGTCTTAGAGTTAGAATGCTCGTTTCAACGATGTAATCAAATCGTTTGGTTTCATCAAGAATGAGAAGGAACCATGTGTCTTCAAGAAGATTAGTAGGAGCATTATTACATTTCTTGTATTGTACATAGACGACATCTCCTGATTGAGAATGATGTTCTCATGTTAATCTTGATCAAGATTTGGTTGTCTAAAAGAGTTTTCTATGAAAGACCTAGGTGACGGATCCTTCATTTTGAAAATCAAGGTCTATAGAGATAGATCTAGAAGGATACTAGGATTATCACAGAAAATATATATTGAGGAGGTACTGAAAAGATTCAGTATGGAGAACTCCAAGAGGGGTCTGATATCCTTCAGACATGACATTCATCTCTCTAAGAAAATATGCCCCAACACACCAGAAGAGATTGAACGCATGAGCAAGATCTCTTATACTTTGGCTATAGGGATCTTCATATATGCCATACTTTATACACGACTTGATATCGCTCATGCTATGAGTATCACAAGCAGATATCAGTCGAATCCAGACAAAGAGAATTAGATTTCTGTGAAATGTATCCTCAAGTACTAGAGAAGGACTAAGGATTTCTGATCTTTGAAAATAGAGAACTCAAAGTGCAAGAGTATATTGATTTAGACTTCATATCTGATACCGATGATCAAAAATTGATATCGAAAAGTATTTTTTTATGCAATGATGGCATTGTCAACTAGAAAAGTTTAAAGCAGATTGTGATTGCAGACTTTACCATGAAAGTAGAATACATCGTCGTATCAGAGGCTGCGAAGGAGGTATTCTGGTTTAAGAAGTTTGTTGCGAAGCTAGAAGTGATATCATCAGATGCCATCCCTCTCTATTGTGATAATATTGGCGTCATAGCTCTTGCTAAGGAGTCAAGATCTCATCAGAAATCCAAGCACATCGAGCGACGGTTCCACATCATCCACGATTACCTCGAGAAGGGATATGTCGAGGTGAAAAAAGTTGATACTGTGAACAACGTGACTGACCCACTGATGAAGTAATTAAGCTAGTAAAAGACTGAAGCCCATCTTGAGAAGATGAGACTTAGATTTGTAGTCAATTGACTTTAGATCAAGTGGGAGTTTATTGGATGTATATCCTAGAAGTTAGATTGGTTGATACTTGTAAAACACTTTTAGAGCATAATTTATAATTTGACTTTGATAGTAACAAAATCAGATTATTTTCATTTACATTATATTTAATAGTATTTGTGAATCATCTATTGGGTTAATGGATAAGATTACACATATTCTCAAGAGTTAAAAATTTGAGGTACGTGCTAATCTTAATTAACTTATAAATGACTTTCGATCGTAGGATCATTATAAGGATGGTGATGGATCAGAAGATTGATGTATAATTATTTTTTTCAGATAGATGAGTCTTGAATCTATGGTGTGGAGACATCGGAGCAAAAGTACAAGTACTTGTTAAGAATAAAATACTAAGCGTGATCAATCTCAAATAGTGACAAGGATATCTATCTTCTCATCAGTGACTTATTCATAGCTGTGATTGTGAGTCTAGTTCTCTGATCTGAGGTGTATTGACAGTTCATCTTGAGGGTACTGTAGTTTGACTATAGTATAACTCAATCTACTAGCTATATGGAATCTTGAGGTGTATGTTGGCTACAGTATATTCATTATAAAAATTAGATTGCATTAAGATGAGATCTATCAACCTCGATAAAGGAATAGTCCTATGTAGATCATGAGATTGAGTCCAAAAGCCCATGGTCATGGCAGTGTGAAAGATAGAAAAAAATTTCTAATGAATTTCACATCGGACTCGAATCGAATGATTCTATCATATAACAGATATGAGATTTGACGAATTTATCTTAACCTTGATTCTATTGGGACACACGATAGAAGAACCGAATCATACAATAACTGCACATAGAGATTTTTATTTAGTTCTGATGAGTTGCCACAACATACTACTAGGTATTACTGATGGATTATGGGATCAATTAAAATTATTTTAATGATCAATAAATTTAATTGGCTGAATTGAAAAGAATTTTGATTCATCGAAAAGAGTTTCGGTGATATTATTGATGGAGATCACAACATATCCTATTACCATACAGAATTGAACCTATGGGATCACACAATAAAGGGCTTTGGCCTAAGATTGATCAATTGAACTCAATTAGTCCAATTGAGTCTAAGGCAATCATGCTAGCACATGATTAGATCCAAGTTTCTCCTAATTGAATTTTTTTGTTGGATAGGGTTTAGCCTAATCTAATTGGGCTCTTAATTAAGCACCAATTGTTGGTTAAATTAAACCTCCTTCATTTAAATTTGAATTAGATTCAAATTTTAAATGATAAACACCCATTTGAAAGTCAAATGGGCGCACAAGGATGGCATGAGAAAGAGGTTGTCGCCCTCTCTCTTTTTCTCCGTATGTTCTCGTTGAGAAGGGACGCACACCCTTCTGGATAAGATCTAGGGATGTGCGCCCCCTATGGATAGGGATGAGTGGGTGGTTTCATTTAAGTTTGAAGTGTTCAAATTTGAATTAAGTGATTAGGGAGTAATCCATTTAAAGCTAAACTTTGAATTTGAAAGGTTCAAATTCAAAATAAGTGGTTAAGATGAGATCTTATCCAAATTTGTATGAATAAATCCCCATGCCCAATAGGATTTCTCGTGAAAATGTTTCGCGAAGAAACATCGGAGATTCAAGTGATCTTCTGCCCTTGTTTCTGCATGTAGAACATAAGGGCCACGCCCTTATGGATGAGGATAAGGGGACAGTTCCATTTGAATTGGGTATTCAAATGGGAGCCGTTCCAAGGTGGATGCATTAGGGTTTTAAGTCTATAAAATCCTTTGCAAATTGGGTTCAATAGAGCATTCAATTTAGACTCGAAACCTGCTGCTTTCTAGCTCTCATTCTCTCCCTCCTCCTCCACACACCTAAGTGTTAGGCTGCTCCACCTCCTCCCTCTCATCTCTCGCTTGCCTAGAGTAGGCTACTCCCACATCCTCCAAGCCCAAAAAAGTTGGGCTGATCCCGTGTGTGCTTGAAGGAGTTCAGACACTGTCAAACTGAAGGAAGTAGAAGATGTATGCGGCGAGTGTCGATTCGACAGCCCAGAAGATCAAATCGATTGTTGATCGAGAGCCTTTGATCCACCTTAGAGAAGGTAGATTAGATCTGGAGAAAGCATCCTAGATGAAGATCCGAGTGGATGCCCGTAGAGATCGGATACGTACGTGGCTCAACTGTGGATTTCAACCTTACCTCAATCATTGCATCGTGGAGATCATCTACCCACATAAGGTGATGAGTATTATTCCAATTTATTTTATCACATACTGAATTTTGACTAACGATCTATCTTTTTTATCTATGTTTTAGGTGCGGGGTCAAGAAAAATTTTTGAATGCCACTGTGCCAAGTTTGATCGATCCGAAGAGCGATCCTCAACCTTCAAAGGTTATAAATAGGTTTTGGAGATTCAAACAAATTGATTGGAACTTTAGTGTTATACAAAATTTTTTTTCCATTATATAAGCCTTAGTGGAAAGAAACATGGAGGAAATCCATTTTGGATTGTGAAATTGATGTTTCTATGCTCAACCTATGACCCAGATTGTTCATGATAAGGATCTAGAACCCATACCAATGATGAGGGTGGGTTATAACACCACGTGGTTTTGCTAGTAGCGGAAAATAGTGGCATGACAAACATAAGTAGTCGAACCTGAGTAGCAGAAGTTTATCTGGCGCAATAACCTATCGACACTCGACATGCTGTTTATCGAGTATCAAAATGTGTCGATACAAGGTGGTATGCATTAGGATGGAGAACCTTGCTCTCTTTATCCTTCTATCCTATTCATAAAACTAAATCTCATATAATCTCTTTCTCCCCTTCTATCTATTTGATCGCAACCTACTAATCTCATGTCCTCTCTTTCATATACATAACCACTTAAGAAGCCTATACCTTGTGCTCCAATTTTATTTTTTAAATAAAATTTATAAAGAGAAACTTATACTCAAAAAGTCAATATTATTTCTCAAAATTATAAAATCATGTGGAAAGCTATGAAGCCAAGCATAGATCTTAGCATATATATGCCAAGCCAAGCTAGGTTCGAGCCAATTGGCTAATATCACTAGAATTTTGTCATACTTTCAGCTTCAAACCTAAAATTCAAAGCTTGGGAATGATTTTGGCTCAATACAAACTACCAAAAAAAAAATCAAGATTTGAACGGGAGAAGATGCTTCAGTGGTTTGGATACCTTTCTCCAATCATGGCCTCTCTCTCTCTACCTTTGTTTGTTAGTTACTTTAGTGAAGTTCTTTGGTGACTCTTTTACAAATTCATTCCTATTCATAATAAATTTTGTAATAGATAATCTTTTGCTTATGTGAAAGGAATGCCTTCTTTCAAATTAAAAAACGTATCTTTCTTTTTTCCAAATAACAAATCCATTAGTTTTTAAATTTTTGTAGAAGATTTTTTTCAATTACCTTCAATTTTATTAAATATGCCACTTTATTAAAAGTTTATATTTTGTTTTCCTTTTACAGTTTTTAACTTCAAATATATACATTTTGTTTAATTAATCATGTTTGTCCTATATTTATACTTTAATTTTATATTTTCAGATCAATCTTTTTTGAATTCTCATACTCTAAAACTTTTCATATTATGGATGACCTTGGAAATTCTTTTTTCTTAATTGGTTGTACCTAAAATAAGGCAAGATTTGTACGCACCTTACTACATTGTCTGAGACTCATCTTCCCAGTCTTATGTCATGTGACTACTTACTTGCAATTTTCCTCCTACTTTTATGAAACATAACCCTTTTTTTTGAGAAAATTGTGAAAAATCCTTCATTAACAATATTTGCATCACTAGAATACCTTGAATTAACTAAATGTTTAAGGAGATCTTTAGAATCCGTTTGGTTGGGGATAATATAGTATGAAAAAATAATTCCTATATCAGATTACCATGTTTGGTATGAAAATGAGAAGAAAGAGATGGTAAAAAAAATGATGGATCCATGCTTAACAAATACCATGGAGGGTTGGTATTTGGTGAACTCTCGAATGATGAGAATCTATACTTGACAAAAATATCCCAATGGATCATGGGTGCTAGATATTTCTTTCAAGACTTTCCAAATTAGTTCAATCCTTTCTTCTTCTTTTCATGAGAAAAGAAGAAATCCTAACCTTGACACCTTGCTATCTCTCTCGAATCCATCCATCACCTAGGGAATCTTTGCTGATTCAATCTTGACGCCCTTCCTCATTACTTGATTTGGGGGCTTTTCACCAGAGAAGCCATATATATTTTCTTCATTCTCCTGCTCAAAGTCTGCTGCAAATCCATAAGTATTTATTTAATCTATCTTTTTTTTTATGTTTTCTATTGAATTCTTTGTAGTATTATAATTATTTTGGGGATTTTTTATTAGAGACAAAGGGATTTTTCATCTGGGGGTTCTTTGTTTTTTTAGGATTTTTCTATTTCATTCTCCACCTTATTTGATGCATAATCCTTATTTTTTTTTATGAATATTATGTTTTTCTTGTTGTTTTTTCTAAAGATCTCATGAGTGTAATCTTTTCTACTTGCTATTAATTATTAGATTGCAAGATTTTCTACCTTCTTGAATTTATAGAAAATTAGAGCAGTGGCAGGGGCTACGAAGCTGGCAGTAGATTTATTAACAGATAGGTTATGGGAAAAAGGACTGGGGACTATGTTCTTGTGATAGAGCAAAATGAGAAAGGGGGCATTATTAGAAATTTGGTAGGCTGTATATTTAGAAAGGATTGTCAAAATTATTTTTAATTGGGGTAAGACAGTAGGTGGTCATGGGATCATCCCTTGCAATAGAAAAATGGACTACCAGTCGTAAAAAATGGACCCCATCTCCACAAGAATCCTCTATGGACATTTTACTAGTTCTCTATGCTGGGTTCAATGCACTAGGTTTGACTCCCATGTTGCTTCTCATTTCCAAGCTTTCGGAGCTTGAACATTGCCCCCAAAATAGGACTTTCTGATACAAACATTACCTTCAAGCAAGCCATGCTATAAGAATTCACAAAAATGGTTAACCAGAACTGGGGTAAGCGTTAACGTGCAGTGGCATTAAAAAATCTAATTGAAGATAATAATGCTATCATGGTATTATAAAATTGCCTTATATTGATGGTATATTTGTAAATTTAACTAGATTCTTATATAGATTACTTCCAACCAAACGCAATAATCTTTTTTCAGTATTATTTTTCAAAGTAATTTTTCCACCAATCAAATATAATAAAAATTATCTTCCTTCACAATTATTTTTTTCAGATAAATAATTTTTTAGAATTATTAGATTATTTCATAATCTGATATATCCCAATTAAATGTACCCTTAATTAAAGAGGTTCGTAAGGATCATTGAAG
Organism: Elaeis guineensis; assembly: GCF_000442705.2. Taxonomy (NCBI): domain Eukaryota; kingdom Viridiplantae; phylum Streptophyta; class Magnoliopsida; order Arecales; family Arecaceae; genus Elaeis; species Elaeis guineensis. Next base: position 33,245,465 of record NC_025996.2, read on the forward strand.
TGGATCTTTGAGGAGGTACGAGAGGAGGGGGTGGGGGGAGGCATGGGATCGAGAGAGAGAATGTGAGGTATCAATTCATGAACTCATTATGTACACTGCCTAGCTATAATACAAAAAGAAGTGAAGAGAATGAGGGTCCATATGAGGTAAATAGAAAATATTTATCTTACAGCCTGCTGATTATTTATTTGCGGTATGGTTCAACAAGGTACCTACATGTCCATCAAACTTTGGTTAACCATACTTTTCTGAACTTAAAACCATCCAGCACCCATGCACGTAACAAGAAGCCATGCAAATGTTCAAAGGGATATATAACATAGGATTTAAAATCAAAACATACTATAGATAATAACTAATTACCCAAACTTAAAATGGAATTTGAAGATTTCTGTTGGGAGTTGTTGGGTTAGTATGTGCAGTTATGCTATTAATAGATAGTGAGTGTGCTGAGGCACTGGCACCTTTCCCTCTTTTTATTTTATTTTATTTTATTTTTTTAGGTGAAGAGGTACTAGCAGTTGAAATTGGTGCAAAGCTTCTGACTATGGATTCTCGACAAATATGAGACAACACCCAGTGGGGTGCATATATATCCTCATTAAATGATGGGTTTATGAAAAATTTTCATCCAAAATAGAAACCTATGTGGAGGCTTAACTGTGGCTTTACTAGGTGATGTAAACGAGCATTATCACCAAAATTCAACCTTTTATAGTTTGCAAGTAGTCTTTGATTACTGACATATCTTAATTTTCAGTAATATTTTATCATGAATTCAGAAATAAAATTGAGCGAGAACACACTGATAAGACTTTGTAACAATCTAGGGTCTTATCTAATAAGGCTAGTCGAAAGATATTATTTTAGTTCCTTTGATCCTATATAGGTCCTAAGATCTACCCAGACTAAAGCTAATGTGACACTAAACACAAATCCATATATATTCTTATATAGTTTCCCCATTTCAGTATGGTATCCTCATCAGATTAAGAGTCAAATATATTCAAATCTAATTACAAGCATCAGGATTGACTTATGGTTAACCCCATTGGGCTCATATAGCAATATCTTTTAGTCCACATAAGCCATGGACAAGGTCCATTTTGAAATTATTAGTAGTCTAGGATCTTATCCAAAAAAAAAACTGAAAGATATTATTTAAATTCTTTGATCCCGTATAGATATCAAGATTTATACAGAGTATAGCCGATGTAGGACTAAACACATGTCTATACAAATCATCATAACTTAAAGTCTTTGACATGATGAGAGAGAACATATATGCCATAAGAATTATATCACGATCTAAGACCTTACCCAAAAAAGCTAGTTAGACGATATTATTTGCATTCCTTGCTTTGTATAACATTTAAGATCTATCTAGTGTATAATCAATGTGAGATTAAACACACACTTGTATGGATTTTTACATACTTCCCCCATTTAATCTCCAGTATCCTCATCAGACTAAGAGTTTATATCTATTTAAATACAATCACAAGTACTACAATCAAATTACAAACATCACAATCTACTCATAGTCAGCCCAAAAGTACTCGTGTTGTAGTTTCCCCTAGTCCATATGGGCCATGGGTAAAGACTATTCTAATACCATTTATCATGACCTAAGGGTCATCCACAAAGATTAGCCTGGAGGTACTATTTATATTCGTGGCTCTATATAATTAATTACCCAAGAACTATTTGATGAATGTAAGACTAAACATATGCTCGTACGAGCCCTCACAAATTGATAAAAGGCATTTCACTTGAACAACCAATTGCTTATAGAGCTAGTGAAATAAGTGACAGTTCTGCTCATATATATGTGGTCTAGGATATCCTTCAATGTTTCGATGCACTAGCGCAGATCATTTGTTGATGCAAATTGATACAAGGGATTTCTAATATGCATAAAAGGTATGTTTTTCAAGAGAATGATGAAGCTTCCATTCTAGATGTATATCTCGAGGTACATATTCTACCCAAGTCTTGCAAGTATTAATTACCATGGCATGGTGCCCTATGAGTTTCATCTATATCATTTTTAGGATTTGGAATCCATGAATAACACATGAAAAGACCACCAGCCATATCATGCTTAGGCTCACTTAGAAAGGATCAACTAGAGGATCGGCTATGAGATGCTCTTAGTTTGATGAAGATCACTAAATACATGAATGGGATATCAAATTAACATATCTATTTTGTGCAGCATGTCACAATATCAAATTGATTATCCCCAAAATCAATTTTTTTGCACATGTCAAAATAAAGATTAAGCAAATGATTCAAAAACATGTTCAAATTCTACATCTACTTGACTGCTTATTAGAAGAATTATAAGGAGGAATTGTGCATGTTTCACTCATTTGAACAAGTTTTTGTTTTCACTAAATGTGGTATCAGATATGTTTTCTTGATATCTTCAACAAGGCAATGTTCACAGATTCGAGATGTCTTAGCGTCAACATCGCTGCTTTCTTCAACATAAATAATGTTGATCAGATTTTAATACCCATCAAAATTAACTAGCTAATAGCATCTTATGTATAGGAGTTGAAGAAACCAAAAGGTCTCTTCAGAACTTGGTCGACGGTCGCTGCATTCTTTCTGCATGTGTGTGATAGCTACAGGCTGCTTTTCTCCCTGTATCTCAGGTTCTTTTTTTTTTTTTTGAGCAATACAATATAATTATTTATAAATTTTCCCTTTTTTGGTTTACATGCACTTCAACCACTTGAATATATAGCTAGTAAATTACCCCTCACTACCGGAAATTAGCCTTTCATCAAGGATCACCAAGGGATCTATCCCTCAGAAAATCATTAAGGGATTAGAAAGGGATTTTCAAGAGATATTAAATTGCATTCAAAATCTAGTTTCGTTGAGAAATCTTTAAGTGATTTATGAGGGATTTACTACCTTCAGTAAATCTCTTGGTAATTTACAAGGTCGATGTTTAATTTTATATGATTAATTTAGTTGAAGTTTAATGCACAGATTCATCAAGCCTGAGATGTCACATCAGATAAGTGTTTGGCTGAAGCAGTGCTTTAAAGAAGCTTGATCTTTATGAAAACGATGTAGCAAACAACTGAGAATAAGTTGTTGTGCAGATTTAAGATGATGTACTAGGCTTTTACTTAGTTTATAACGTGAGTAAGTTATTATGATAACATAGTATAAAGTCTTTGATATATTTTGCAGGTAAGGTATAGATGGTCTCCAGTAAAAGATCATAATATTAGAAAATATTGAATAAGCATCAATAAATATCTATTTACTAGCATGATGAATGAGGCATGAAAAAAATACGCTAATGAGCTAAAGGAGATAAATCTATAAGCCACACTTATGGACACAATTGGCAAAGTTCATTCAAGTTGGATGAAGCAAGAGATATGGGATGAGTTGTATCAAAAGTATTGGCTTAAGGATAAGTGGTAGCAGAAGTTGAAACCTACTTGAAAAAATTGAATGAAGCAAAAGGAGAGATTGATCACTAAGCATTTAAAGGATTTTGTTCCTTTTCACTATAGCAAAATAATTTTTAGCAGCAAATTGCTTGTCATATTTCTTATTATATGCTGCTATTTTTTTATTATATTTTATAAAAATGCTGCTATCTTTCAATAAATATTTTTTATTAGTAGTATTTTATCATAAATGCTACTATAAATTTATATTTTATGATATTTTATTATAAATACCACTATAAATTTATATTTTATGATATTTTATTATAAATACCATTATAAATTTATATTTTATGATATTTTATTATAAATATCACTATAAACTTATATTTTATGGTATTTAACAAGTATACCAATAAATAATATTATAATTTATAAAATTTTAAAAAATTATCATTAAATTTTAAATTATTAATCTTATATAGAGCTTGATTTAGTTATATCGATCTCATAAAATATGTTATTATACATATATATTCTTAACATTACTTATTTAATAACGAAATGTATGTTAATAAGTTAAATAAACTATACTTATATATTAATAATATAAGTTACAGGTTGGTGGTTAAGAGCTTACTATTCAAATAAAAGATCTTTAGTTTGAATCCTACTCTTGTTTTAATTTTAGAATATGTATTTTATTTTTTGATAATTTTTATCGACATATAAAAAATGCTGCCATTAAAATTTTAAAGACACTTACATATGCTACTAAAATAAAAAATTTATCAATATTTTTTAAAAATATCGATAATTAATTATTGACACCATCTTAAGACAGCACATAGAAAATACCACAAAAATGATGTAAAGATATTTGTGGCATTTTTTTTGGTCTATAGCGGCACTTAAAAATACCACTAGTGGATATTTTTATTGTAGTGTTTGTGATGCACAAGAGGAGGATGCTGATTTATTAAATATTTCTCCATTGTTATTGATGTTTATATTCGTTATATATTTATAATATAATAATTTATTACATATGCAAGAGAATAGTAAAGAACCTACTATTGTAATGCTTTTTTACCACACCCACAAGAAGAAAGGGACAGAAGAGTTAATGGATGCAAAATTCAAAAAAGTTAGCATAGATTTTTAATTTTATATTTAATTATATCTATATATTAATATATATTAACATATGTATATCCATAAGTATAACTATAAGTGTATCTATATCAAAGAAAGGTTCTTTTAAGATATCTTTTGAGTATATCTATTTGTATTAATATCGAGATTTGCCTTGAATGTAGATTTGAAGTTGTTCTAGTGCTGGTTGAGAATTATTCTTGGATGTATTGTTATGATGGTGGTTGGGCATTAAATAGAATGGTTGGTTTGTATTATTGATATGCTATATGTTTGCTATTTTAGAAAGTCATAGTTTTAGGGTAAACTCTATCAGAATTTTGAGAAATGTCTAACAAATTTTAGATATTTAAGTTTGTAGAGTTAGGGTGTTACATTAATAGATAAATTATTATTGTTCTATTTGTCTTATTTTTATGCATATCATCCATGAATTAGAGATATTTGCTCATTCAATTTTTTTTAAAGTTGTGAACCTTTTCAATGTATGGTTGCAGGAGGCATATAAGGCTACTATTATAGGAAAGTATAGCTCAAAGATTAAATCACAACCTTCATCTGATGCTACTATATGGGCAGAAGCCATATAGAAAGTGTTTCTAAGAACAAAATATACGGATTTGGATATTATTGACATTTATCCAATGACTCGTGAGGGCTTCTACATCATATTCTACTGCTCAACTAGGTGGCCCTTCAAGAAGTGCATCCACTGCCTACTCCACTGTCTAAGGAGATATGGAGATTATGCAAGAGCATATTATAATGGTGTTGATGAACTGTCAACATAGAGAGATGCCATGATCTCTTATTTCTAGTCTTAGTTTTATATCCTCTAAGCAATTATCACCTCCTCCACAAGAAGGAACCGAATTAGATAACCCTCCAGCTGATCCTCCATGTGATTGATGTTTGATTATGAACTTATTAGGTATAGTCTTATATTTGATGCTGGATACTAAGGAGATTGAATTGTTTAATATTTTGATGTGTTGTGTTTACTTATAGATTGAAGCCTTGATGGATGCTAAACTTATTTAATCATAGACTTTATTAGACCTGTTAACATTTGTTTAAATGTATTGTTATGTTGTTTTATGTTATAAAATATTGGATTATGGCTGATATGTTGAGAATTGGGATATATATATAGGCCTCCTACTATATTTGCAAAATAGTCTTCCAAGTGGAAGCTTTACTAAAGGATTTGCAAGAAAAATAGAATGCTAGATGGAAACATTACTAAGTAATTACCTAGAGATTTTTTAACAAATCTCAAACCATTACCAGGAGACTACTAGGAGTTATCATTGAGGGATCTGCGAGGGATAACTTCCTCACAAATCATATAGCCAGCCAATTTTTAACGAGATATATTTTCTTGATGAATCCCTTGGCAGTTACCGAGAGATTTTCAAGTGCATTTTGGTTGGTGAATCCATTAGAAAATGATCAGTTCTTGGCCAATGGCCTTCAGTTTTGCCAAGAAAAATTTTTTTGCTGAAAGTTTTTGACCCCTCGATGATTACCAAGGGATTTTTGAGGGAGACTTTCTCACCAATATTAGATATTCCAAAGAACGGATTTTCCTTGAAAATCCCTTGGTGAATCTCTTTACCAAGGGATTTTTGACTTCACTAAGAGATTTTGTCCCTCGCTGAAAGGCTGATTTCTCATGGTACCTCCGCACTATGGAACTACCTTACAACTGAACACATATACGTATCAGTGTCCAAGAATCTAGTTCACCTATCAGTTTACAACAATATTCTTAGTCCCATTCATGTGTCTCAAAAAGCATTCAAGTATTCAACCGTAACAAAGCTAGACTTCTGTTTACTCCGGCAAGTTCAAGTAGCCAGTACCAGTAGTCGGAAGACCTACACACCAAGTTATACGTTGTTTGTTCAGGAAGTAAACTGAAGGATACGCAGGCCGTAATCAATAAGTCCCATACTGGTCAGTGCTGAGTTGCTTTATGTATGGGTGCGGGTCCTTATGTAGTACTCCTCTTAATTTTAATTTTATTTCCGGGTGGTTATACCTCACTTTTCATCAAAAAAAAAGGGAAAAAAAGTATTCAACAATAACGTAATCCTGTAACTGTTTTACTGCCGATCATTTATCACAAGAAATGAAAACCCTAGCCTCCAACTTGAACACAAGATTATTAGAGTTAATTTTGCTGTTAATTACTTTATTGATTCTGTTCAAGGTAACATTCTATATCTATTGAGAAAAGGCTCTGCCTAGTGTATTAGCCTTTGCTACTGCAATCTATATCTGGAGAATGATCATGAAGGGGCATTGACTCCAGAGAAATTTCAAAATAGAATAAGTAGAGTCAACAAAAGAGATTACTTCGATATGGTCTATATTAGCTAAGAGGTTCTTAGGGCTTTTGAAACTTGAACAGAATGCTTTAGATATGGAAAATCTGGAATGTGTTTCCCTTGAAAATTTCCTGATTACAATAATTGCTGCGTTGGCATTCTGTGCCCTGACGATCAATTCTTTGGAGTGCAAAGAATTTTTTAGTGTTTTACTAGCTCATAGGTTTGAGCTAGAATTTGTTACAATGGTCAATAACAAGTTTGGTAAGGCTCCATTTGTTGGTACATTGGAGTTCTTAAAACAGTGAAATGTGCTCAAACTGTACCACTATATCAAAAGCAGCTATGGTCAATAAATGTTTCTATTGTAGGAATAGACTATCGCATTTTCAAAACAGCTTTAAAATATGTTTCTTGGATAAATTGCCTCTTTTCTCTATTTTTAATACTATAATACACGTTCATAGTGGTAGAGCTTATTATTCTTTCATTCATCATGTCATGTTAGCCAGTGTAAGCCTACTAATAGCATAGCTAACTGAGGCCTCATGCCAAAGAGCATAACCACGAAATAAGAAATTACTGTTTTGCAATAAACACAATCTCTTCTGCACTTGTTAAAAAGGAAAATATATCATAACATGATAATAAAATGTAGAATACCAAAATTATCTTAAAAATAACAAAAACTTGACATCCCACATGGTGAACAATTGGAATGGAGATAATTTCTTCCATGATTCTTGGATTATACTTAAACAAAAATGAAATTTTAAGTTTGAAAAAATCATGTGAGACATTAAATTTTAATATACCAAGTAACAAAAATATCCTAGAATATATTTTAATAAAATGATGCATTAAATGACTATTAGTTATACTTTGTAATTATGTGTTTTCCTAAATAAATATTTCAAAATTAGAAAATTTTAAAGAAACCATTATAAAGGCATTATTAATATTCTATGCATAAATTTTATCAACTACTTGATTAATTTATTAACGATAAAGCTACCTACACTTTTTATTGGTCTACAACATACTCAATTTTTTCCATAATGATCATCCACTTAGACCATCATAGTGCGCATGACTAAAGAGTATACAGAGAAGTAGTGTAGAAAAATTTATCTATAAATCAATCCGTGTGCAAGTAAACTCTGTGCATCAAACTCTTTCTCCAAAATTATTGAGTATTTTCTCATACTCTTTCACCAACCTATATTTATTAATATATTTTTGATTTTTGTTGTTACTAATCTTTTTTGATGAAATTGCAGGTTAACCATGAAGATCTTACTCCTACTTTACATAAGTTTCATTATGAGTATGCTTGTTTTCAAAACATGCGCAAAGGATGCAAATTATAGGAAAAATGGCTCGAAGCATGCTCCATATGAAGGAACGGAAGAAAAAGTGCATCAACTTCCAAGAGATTTAAATCTCCATTTGAAGACAAGTGGAAGAATTGGTTACAAAAACAAGGTTTACATCAAAAGGCTTGCCAAGGAAATAGTTGACACCAAATTGCCAAATGATAATCACGTACTAGAAGATAGAAGCAAGATGAACCATAAGATGAATGATCCAACCATCAACATAGACAAGAAAGATAACTATGATCCTCTTTCACAATCCTTGCGAGCTGTTCCTGGTGATCATCATAATCCAATGTGTGATATATGTAGAATTTGTACAACAATGCCTCCTGCTTGTGCTTATCATCTAGTTGATCAAAATATCCCATAGTTTGTTACTACAACTACAAAATAATATCAAACCTAAAGTCCCTACTTGTTAAGTGGAAACGATATTCCAACTAGACATGTAAATCGATTTCCACTTATCATGTCTACTATGCTATGTCATGTTATGGACTTTTTGTAATAAATAAGGGGATATGATGAAATAAATTTCATAAGTTACTATGTTTATGTATGGTCTAGAAAAAAACTTTACTTATTGTGTTTAATTTATGTTGCTATTTAAGTTATTAAACTTATAAGATTGAAGAAATTTAACAATTGTATAGAAAACAAATCCATGAGAACACAATCATGTGCATATATTGGTTGATCCATAGCCAATACTTTAATTTATCTTTTTTCCTCCATTTTTGCTCAATTATATTATTTTATGACCTTATAATAAAATGAGTTTTGTCTTCCTTAAACAAAATGAGTTGTTTAAATTTTTCTTACAATTATATATTGCCTTTATTATTTTAAAATAGCTTTCTCTCTAATTAAATATCTCTTCTATATCATTTTTTTTGCCCTTGAGAAAACCTTTTATGAAGTTCAAAAACTAAATGATACATGTTTTAAGAATATATACTGTCATATGATAGATTGTAGTTAAAAGTCAATTGATATTTATCTAAGTTTAGAAAAATATCATTCATAATAAAAACAAGTTTTTAAATTTTTTTGTTTAAATCAATATTTATAAAATAACCTAGTGTAAGGAGATGTATAATCAGATTTATCATACTTTTAAATATTTTGACACATATGAGACATAGAATGAAAATATGAAGTCATTATTTATATTTTTTACAATTGCTAAACCTGGATTAGTAAACAAATATCATAAAATTCAAATATCTAATTTTTGTTCTAATAAAAAATATACATTAATTTTTTACGAGCTCCTTTTTGTGTTTATTGGTATATTCAAAATAATGAAAATTTTGTAATTAATCTTAAAATTGGTGAAGCACTTATATCATGAATGTTATTTAGCAATGTGCATGGGTGTATCATTATATGTCAACTTGAATATTATCAATAAATGTGGATACTTATAATAATATATTGAATTCATTCTAATGTGATATATAATGAAATAATTAAGAGTGAATTATTTGGTTGCACTTTTTATACTGCTGGGAAAGTTAATTTTCCATTTTATCTTTCTCTTCTCCTTTACTTTTTATTCTGTACATCTTTCTTGATGTATACTTTTTGTTCTTCCTTTTTTGTGTTCTTAAAGAAGTAAATTAGACTTTGCCAAATCTTTGCTAAAAGAGTATGAATTTTATCCTTATTCCCTATATTACAATCTTAGGGTATGCTTTGATGTTCTTTCTTTATTTTTAGCTACTACTTTTAAATAAATTCAATTTCTACCATTTTGACTAAATTAGCATAATAGAGGATTTTAGATAGTAAGCTAGTTTGGCAGGTCATCAATTTTAAGATTTCCTTATTCCTATAAAGGCAAAAGTCTTTCATCCTCACTTTTAAGTTCTCATCTTGGATTTATACTAGAGATTGTAAAATAAAAAAAATGTAAGGATGATACCTAAAATTTATAATGACTAACAAGAAAAGAAAAACAAGATATGATGGAATCATGAGGGTTGTTCTATAAATGAGATGGCCATAAGGATGGATTCAAAATACAAACTCAAGCCTATTTTAGAGAGTTGATATCAAGGTCTTCATCCATTTTTTTATTGCTGAAAATGTAAGATTAACATGTAGATTGCATGCTAATCACTCGGCCATCTTTTCATTGTTTTTCTATCATCAAACTGGAAAAAAAAAATTTAAGAAATGTGATTACAAGGATTGCAATAAAAATTACATCCTGCAAAGTTGGGCAAGGCACACAGGATCTAGTAGATAGATGGTAAGTAAAGATGAGTGCATGGACCTTTGGAAAGATATCACATGGAGACAACAATATTAGTCTCGATCTATTCCAAGTTTATCTTTACTATTTTATTGAATCTCATGTAAATAGTGACTAAATGATCCTTTCAATGTTTATCCTACTAATTAGTCATCTAATCATGTGATGGGTATTTGATTTCCACTTAATTTCAGTGAAGCCTTTTTTTTTTTAACCAACAGCTCCAATAGGAAATGAGGTACAAATCAGCTATCACAAAAAAGTAAAGTAAGGGCACCCTACAATCTGACACCCATAACCATGGAGATAATGTATCAAGTCAAAGTTGAGCATATAGCTAGAATTTTCATATATAGTAAGAAATTGCAGATGGAGAAATTGTAAATAGGATGAGAGAAGAGAGTGGAGAGAGATAGAAGAATATTTAATATATGACATTAATTTGAATCATTATTGAAAATAGAGTAACTAGAGATTCAAATTTTAGAGACTACATGGTCGATTGTGATCTATATCTATTTAAATGATTAAAAATAAGAGAGAAACAAATATCTTAGAAGATACTGATGAATTGAGTAGTCTACAAATGCATGGTACCAATTGAGTTTATTTATAATTTGATCATATAGAAAATGAATCAATATCATTGTAATCATTCTTTACAATCCAAAAACATCTATCAACCAAAATTTAGCTGGTATAGATAATTCTAAAAGATAAATTATAAAAAATCTTTTTTGATCTCCCAAAAATCCTTACACGAGACCTTTTTTATATATAAGAAGTGAATGACTAATGTGGCAAATTGCCATGTGCACTCATTAAATCATTTATCTTATTTTTAAGAGGTATTTAATGTAACACTAGTTTTAGATGCCACTACCAATAAATTCGCAAATAGTAACCAGTTGGCAGGCTAGTTACCTTTTATCCATGTTTTTTCTTTTTGTTAGACTTTGCCACTATAATTGTTTGGATTTTTTTTTTTTTTTTTTGAGGATCAGATTTTCTCCTATCATGTATTCTTTAGAATGAAGCATGTGAAAACTATTTCTAGGAATAGAAAGACTCTTCTTTGAAAAAAATATAGACAAAGACAAGAGGGGAAGAGAGAAGTCTAGAGGGGGTAGAGTGTGAGAGCCTGGTAGCGCGGGATTTTTTTTTTAAATAATATTTTTTAAATAAAAAATTCTCAAAGTACCTCCGTTTGAAAAATATTTTCGAAAACACGGTAGGTGGGCCGACGTCAGCAAAAATTATAGGTTCAACCCACGAATTTCAGGCCCACATGGCCAATTCGTTGGTTGAGCCCACAAATATTGGGCCCAGCTGGCGGAAAAACTGAAATCGTTGGTCGAACTCATGATTTCTTTTAAACCTATTTTTTTAAAAAAATTCAGGCCGAATTCGTGGGTTGAACCCACGAATTCAGTCTGTAGCCACGCGGCCCACATGCAGAAGGCCCACGTGGCTAATTTTTTTTATTTCTGAAATTGTGACCGAAGGTCATGATTCCGGCCGGCAGCCTTAACCCACCTTTGATCAGATTTTTTTTTTATTTTTTTTTTCTACTTCCCTCCCCTCCGACAGTCCTCCCCGGTGGACCCCCGCCGTGCTCCTCTCCCCTCCGACAGTCCTTTCCGATGCACCCCCCCACCGCGGTGCTCTCCTCCCCTCCCCGTGGTGCTCCCCTCCCCACCGCTCCCTCCACGGCCCCCCTCGGGCCGCCACCCTCCTCCACGGCTCTCCCCCGCGCACTGCCCTCCTCCCTAGTCCCGACCGCCGCCCTCCTCCCCGGTTCTCCCTGGCGGCACCCCCTCCGTCGCTCCCCTCCTTCCCCTCCGGCTGCGTCAACGAAAGGTATATTTTTTTTAATTATTTTAATTTTTATAAATAATTATTAATGTTATGATTTTTATAATTTTAAGATTTTATGAAATTAGATGATATTGTTATTTTTTGAAATTTTTTAAGTTTAAAAACAAAATTAATAAGTATTAAATGTTTTAGTTAGAAAATTAATTTAGTTAAATTATATAATATTTTTAGTTGGTATAAGTGAAAAAATGAAATTAATAATTATAAAATTTTGTTAAGTATGTTTAAATTTATAGTATTATAATTTTTGAATTATTATTAGTGAAGAAATAAAATTAATAATAGATAATTTAAAATTATATAAAATTTTATAATATAATAATTATTTGAAATGTTATTAGTGAATAAAAAAATTGATATGTAAAAAATTTTGTAAATATTTAAGATTTTATAACTTTAATAATTTTATAATTGTTGAAAGTAAAAAGAATTAATAATTATTAAATTTTTTAAGTATCTAAAATTTATAATATCATCAATTTTTAAGTTGTTATAAGTGAAAAAAATAAAATTAATAGTTATAAATTAATTTAAATATGTAAAATTTTAAAATATTATAACTATCTGAATTGTTAGTGAAGAATTAGAAAATAAATATAAAATTTTTGTAAGAATGTAAAATTTTATAATGTTATAAATATTTAAATTATCATTAGTGAAAAAATAAAATTATTAATTATAAATATTTTAAAATTATATAAAATTTCGTAAGTGAAGAAAATAAAATTGCTAATGAAATATTTTAAAAGAATGTAGAATTCTGTAAGTGAAAAAAAATATCGATATAATTTAAGTGAATTTTTATTAAAAATTTTATTTTAATTGTTAATTTTGATCAATGTGGTTTGCTTGACGTAGAGCATGCTAAAATTGTTGTATTTGTTATGTCTATAGTGATGGAAGAAAATATTACGATCTTATGTTACATAAATGGTTCTACAATTTATGGATCGAATGGGATTGAATACGTTGGTCATCCTGATGGGACAGTTAGAATTAAATCTGGAACTAGATTTGAGGAGTCGGAGAATAAATTATACAAACTCTTTCGTATAGACAAAAGCAAAAATAGACTCACGATAATATATAGATATCCACAAGTTGTACAGTCGATATTGTTAAAATATGAATCTATTTCGATTACTGAAGATGAGGATATTGAAGTAATTTTTTCAGCGGTTAGTTCTCACCCATGTTTATCGGGTGCAGAGTTGTATCTAGAAGTGCAACCTATTGAAACTGAATAGAATAATTATGAAGTAACCGATAGAGATATAAGAATAACTTAGGACATTCAATAGATCGGTCTATCTCAAACAGCTTAGGGCACTGAGCATGTACCAGAGACTCAAAGTTCCAAACATGCAAAGGATCGATTTTGTCTAGTTGATCCTGATGCGGTTGGTGTTACTATTAGAGAATCATCAGTTTATACACCTGTTGACGATATGGTGCACATAGATAATTGGCTATTTGAGGAAGATGACATACAGAGTGGAGATAAGATGGACTTCCATCCTCAGGAAGGTGGTACTTCTGCTCCTGTAGATTGCGGACCTGTGGAAGAGCATCCAAGTTTAGGGGTATTTGAAGCTTCTTCTATAATATTTAGATCAATTGATTGGACAGCAACTAATGTATCATTGTCTTCTGGTTTGGAGGCACGGTGCACCAGCTGGGAAAAAGGTGCCGAGTTGTTAAAAAGATTTAATTTTGCAGATAAAATGGAACTGCAAACTACAGTAAAACAATATCATATTGAGAGGCATTATGAATTTAGAGTTGTCGAGTCAGAGCCAAAGCTTTGGGTGGTAAAATACAAAAATAGAGAGTTAGGATGTAATTGGATGTTTCGAGCTATTAAACAATACGATTACTTTGAAATCACAAGGTATATCGGTCCACATACATGTGTTTCAGCTATGCTTTCTTAGGATCATCCTGGTTTTGATTCGAATTTTATTGCCAATGAAATTCGGGATGTTGTAAAAGAAATGCCCATAATTTATATTGCCGATGTCAGTGCATTACTAATACCTTGTGGAACATGATGTATATATTGTAGTTTTTTCATGTTTGTAAAATATATGGATATGAAAGTAATGAAATATTTTATTATATAACATCAATGGGTGCATTAGATTTTTGAATTCAAGTGCTCTTATATTATGCAATTTGTGCTCTTATATCACACGAAGTCGCAATCTGAGTCCACCGGTTGAGTGCTACAATCCGAGCCCATAGGTCAAGTCCAAAATCACAGGTTGATCTACGATGTGTCCGTACCTAAACATTAAATTGAGCTAACCTTTTTACTCCGATCGAGTCGATCCTAAATCCTAAACCCTAAATTATAAATCCGAAATCCTAAACCGATCGTCGGACAATTTTAAAAAGTTGTTTAAAAATTTATAATCTTAAAAAAATCACAAAATTTTTAGGACCGATCGACCACTTGAGAATTTCGATCGATTGGTCCAAATCGAGCCGATCAATCAACTCTAGATTCACCGAACCGGTCGACTGCGTGGCATGTAACCTATGCCGGACCGATCGATCAAATTTCTCATGCAATCGATCGATCTAGCATGGGTTGCGTGCCACGCGATCGATCGATTTGGTGAAACAAGAGTCCATCGGTCGGCTCGATTTGGATCGATTGATCGAAATTCTCAGGCTGTCGATCGATCCGGCAAATTGTGTCCCACGTGATCGATCGGCCTTAGACCAAAAGTCAACCGACCATCCGATTTGGACCAGTCGATCGGATTTATCAGGCGATCGATCGATCCAGCAAACTTTGTATCCCACGCGGTCGATCGACCTGAGACCTGAAGTCAACCGGCCATCTCGGTTTGGACCGATCGATCGGATTTCTCAGGCGATCGATCGGTCCTAAATATTTTTTGATTTTTTAAATATTATAAATTTTAAAATAACTTTTTAAAATTATCGGATGATCGATTTAGGGTTTAGGATTTAGGATTTAGGGTTTAGGGTTTAGGATTTAGGGTTTAGGATCGATTGAAATTCTCAGTGGTTGATCGGTTCGGCATGACTTGCCTGCCACATCGTCGATCGACTATGGTTCCAAACTCGATCAGTGAGCTCGAATTGCGACATCGATAAATTTTTTGATTTTTTAATAATTACTCATTGTACACTAACTATTAGATTAACCACTTTACTGTCAAAATCATATCTTAAATTGTATATAATTTTAGCCAAGTTACAACACATCTAAAATTACAGCAACAAAAGAAAGGTACATTTGCATACATCAAACTAAAGTATATTTCTTTAAACATAAATGACGAAGATGGCAGATCTTCGAGTGGAGCCACACGTACTGCTCTAATTACTGAAGCTTAATCATCCGGAGTAGGATCTTCTTGTGGTGGAGGAAATTGATGATAAAAATGTTGTATGAACTGATCAAATTGGCCAAAACCCTTGTCCAATCAGGTACCCATTTGTGCAAATCCCTTGTTCAGCTGAGAATCCATATGTGCAAACCGCTCGCTAACAGATATCTCCAATACGTCTATGCGAGCAAATAATGCATGCTGATCAGATGACTGCTGATCAGATCATGTAGCATGTGTGGGCTGCTCTCTATCGGTAGGCTGACCACCTCCATCACTATCATGTTCTTCTTCATCTACTGTAGACGTACGCATCCATACACCATCGTGAAATATATACCCCATATGCCTCAGAGATGCATGATTGTAAATATCACTACGTTTAACCTTGACAACTTTATCATCGACCGTGATGTAGACATCAAATGCTTCAAATATAGCAGTCAGAACAGCTCCATATGGCAAGATGATTTTTGAACTTTGAAAATATTCATTCATATAGAACATCATTAAATAGGACAAATTAATCCTATCACCTGAAAGAATCATCCTGAGGAGATAAACATCTAAATATGATACGTGTTCTCTATGACCTCCTCTGGGCAGAAAATTAAATGTGAAAATATGATGGATTAACCTAGTTTCAAGTGGTAATAGATTTGCATTAGGTTTAGCGGTTGCACTTATATGATCATCAAAAATAGTTCTAACACAGAAAGCATAGTCTAATACTGGATGATTCCAAATAGTACTACTATTGAAAAATCTATCACTATCCGATGGAATATCTAAAATTTGATCTAAAATTTCACCGTCAAATTCGATTAGTTATCCTTTAACATATGATGAAATGGAATAAGACTTACTATTAAAACTAAAATTATTATAAAAATAGTGAACCAGAGTAGGATACGTTGGTTTGTTGAGCGTAATCATAGATAGCCAACCCATCCTTTCAAATAAAAATTTAATACGAAAATCACTAAAATTATTTAAATCGACTATCCTACCTCCTACAACTTTTCTTTCAAAAAAATTTGATTGAAATTTTTCATTACACTTATTATCTAGAAATAAGGACTCTTCGTACCTACAAGATGGTTGCTTCCCTTTCTCTATTCGAGCTCTCTTTCCTTTCGATAAAACTCCACTTTTTTTGGAAGCCATAATCGATTTTAAGAAAGGATGAGTAACAAATAAGAAGGTTGAAGAGTATGCACTTGAAGGGAGGGTGGGATGTGCATGAGTAAGAAAGAAGTGTGCACATGAAGGGAGGGTGGGGTGAAGATTTAAAGACAACAAATTTGTGGGTTGAATCCATGTTTTTGATTTAATTTTCAATAAATTTGTGGGTTCAACCCATGAATTTGGTGCAACGGTCGGAATTTAAAGTGAATTCGTGGGTTGAACCCATGAATTCTATTCAAATCTAACGGCTATATTGAATTCGTGGGTTCAACCAACGAATTTGCTTGAAATTTTAAAAAAAAATGGTCAAGAACAAAATCATGGGTTGAACCCATGAATGTCGTCCGACCGGCTCAAAATCGTGGGGTCAACCCATGAAATACTAATTCGTGGGTTCGACCCATGAATTAGCTTCGAATTTATGGGTTGACCTCATGAATTTGTGTGGAATTCTAAAAAAAAAAAAATTTAAAAAAATCATGGGTTCAACCCACGAAATCATTTTTTAGCCATGTGGGCCGAATATTCATGGGCTCAACCATGAATTGTCCACGTGGGCCTCAAATTCGTGGGTTGAACCCACGATTTTTGCTGACACGGCCCACCCACGGTATTTTCGAAAATAGTTTCCAAATGAGGGTAGTTTGAGAATTTTTTATTTAAAAAACATTATTTAAGAAAAAACCCAGTAGCGCGCGGAAAAGTTTCTTGGAACTTTTTGTGAGAGCGCGAAGACAAAGGGCGGCGCGGCTGGGAAGAGATAAAATTAAAAAAAAATAGATTTCTTTATCAGAAGATCAGATGGTTGATTATATTTTGATTTTGATAAAATTTTAATATATTATTTCTGATTTTGAAAGCTATAAATTGGTTGATTCTAATCTTTGAAAAGCCTTCTCACAAATTATTTCAAATATCCATATTTTTTGTGAGATATATCCTGTTTATTTGTTGATATCCATTTTTTTGATGATGATTATTTTATTACGAAGGTTAGATTTATTCTCAATGACATATATTTATATAGCTTCTAGTTGATTTAGAGAAGATCTGTAGTAAGATTCACAACACAAATCTGGTGTCTTTGAGTTTGGTTTTATTTATATTCGTTGGATTTGATACTATTGAGTTATTACCTATTTTAATTAGTATATAGGGGATAGAATTTATTCTTGATATAATTATATTTGTGGCCCTTTCACCCCAACAACTAGTATTAAGCCTGTGGTTAGATAGTCGGTGTAGTTTGTGCTTATTAAAAATAGAGGATAAATCCAGTATGATTAAATTAACTTCATTGAATTACTCCTTATGGAGGATGATGACAGAGGATTTATTATATTATCGAGATTTATTTGAGCCAATTGAACTGTAGGGAAAATGCTAGATAATGTAAAAACTGATGAGTGAAAAAAGTTAAACAAAAAAAGTTAAACAGAAAAGTCACGACCACGATCAAATAGTGGATTCATGTGAGTGTAATCCAAGATGTTGCTATAGAGACAGATGCTTACTAACTTTGAAAGAAATTGGAGGATCTATATCAATAAAAAATTATACATAATAAAGCCTACCCGATTAGAAGACTTGTGAACCTGAAGTACAAGGATGGGAAGAATGCTTGAGAGCACTTGAATAATTTTCAAGAGATCTTGAATCAGTTGGCTATGATGAAACTGCTTCTTGATGATGAAGCGCTGACATTGATCTTGCTGAGTTCCTTACCAGACAGTTAAAAGACATTAGTGATGATGCTGAGTAATTCACTACTCATGACAAACTTATCCTGACTATGGTGAAGGATGGTATATTGAATGAAGTAAGTAGATGAAAAGAGCAGGACTTGATAGATATAGGTTCTGAGGCACTAATTACAGAGCAGAGGGAGAGAAGTAAAAATAGACTCTCCTATAATAGAAAAGATGGTGAGTCCCATAACAAAAAAGATAAGGAAAGATCCAGAGGCCTGGCAAAGTCTAGAAAGGATATCACTTGCTACTACTATAAGAAGCTAAGACATTTTCAGAGAGAGTGCAAAAAGTACAAGAGGGATCAGAATAAGAGTGGTCGAAAAAAAGAAGAAACACAGAGTATAACTATAGTTGCATTTGAGGATGAGGTCATGATTGCTTATGATGGCGAGTATATTAATCTCATATGCCAGGAACCTAGTTGGATAATTGATTCATCTGCCTCATACCATGTTACATCTCAGATAAACTTCTTCTAGTCCTACTCCAAAGGTGATTTTGGGCATATCAGGATGGAAAATGATGCAGTAGCTCAGATTGTTGGCATGAAAAATGTTTGCTTGGAGACCAACACTGAGTAAAATTGTTGTTAAGAAATGTAAGGCATGTTTCTGATATCCGATTACACTTGATTTCTGTCTGTGTCCTAAATAATGAGAGCTACTCTATTCGCTTTGGTAAAAAAAAATGGAAGCTCACCAAAAGTTCCTTAGTTATAGTAAAAGGCAAGAAAGCTGGCTTCTTTAGATTGCAAGCTAAGGTATAGAGTGAAAAGGTAAATGTAGTTGAGGAGACCTCCACAGACTTATAGTATCAGCAACTTGGTCATCTGAGTGAGAAGGGACTTGATGCTCTATCAAGGTATAATCTGCTTCCTTTGAAAGGTACATATTTAAGATCTTGCATTCACTATTTACATGGCAAGCAGTATAAGATTTTACTTCATAAGCTCCCCTCACATAGAAGATCATATGTGTTAATTTTAATTCACACAGATGTATGCTCCATTACCAAAAGATACTTAGTGGTGCACTATATTTTATTATTTTTATTGATAACCATTCTCGAAAGTTGTGGGCCTTTACTTTAAGATCTAAAGATCAGATATTCGACGTCTTTAAAGAATTCCATGCTAGTGTTGAAAGAGAGAAAGGAAGAAAATTGAGATGCATTTGAGCAGACAATGATGGTGAATATCGAGATCCGTTTGAGAAATACTACTGATAATATGGCATTAAGATGGGAGAAGACTACCCCAAAGACACTTGAGTAGAATGGAGTGATAGAGAGGATGAACCGTACTATTTTTGAAAGAGTATGCTGCATGCTTTTTCATTCAGAGTTGCCTAGCTCTTTCTGGGGTAAAGTTATGAGGACTGCGGTTGACTTAATTAATCTCTCTCCTTCATTTGCTCTTGATGATGATGTTCTTGAGAAGGTATAGATAGAAAAATCAATTTCTTATGATCATCTCAGAGTATTTGGTTGGAGGACTTTGTTCATATTCGTAGAGATAAGCGGTCAAAACCTGACAGTAAGTCGAAGGAGTGCATCTTTCTTAGGTATGGATATAAATAGTTTGAATACAGATTATGGGATTCAATAGAAAAGAAGCTGGTCAGAAGTCGAGATATAGTATTCTTTGAGAATGAGACAATTAAGGATATGAAAAAAGTAGATAAGCCAGAGACTACTAAAGAGTTATTTGTTGATCCACCTCCTATGTCTCAAGCTAGAGTAAATGTTGATGATGGATAGACTATAGAGAATAGTGATATAACGAATAATGAGTCTATACAGAGGGACAGTGCATCAGATGAGTATGGTGAGTAAGCTCTCACATAGCCATAGTCAGCCTTCTTAAAGATATCCTTCGCATGAGTATATGATGGTGATTGATGGAGGAGAACCAGAATATTTTCAGAAGACTATGTTACATATACAGAAAGCAAAATGGTTAAAAGCCATATAGAATGAGATAAAATCTCAATATAAAAATTATATTTTTAAGTTGGTAGAACCTCTCGTATGAATTGAGAGGAGGAGATTTGTTGGATAGTCCACTGGACCCTTTAAACAAATAAAAGAAGAGAAGAGTTGTTTTAGGACTCTATTAATAGTCTGGTTGGAGGCTATAAATAGAGACCAAGAGACCTTTGGGAAGCATGAGTGAAAGGCACCAAAGAGAGCATGCAGAAGCCTTTTGCTGAAGTACAACAAATACTGCGTGAAAGCCAAAAGCCAAAAGCCAAAAGAGAGCTGAGTGTGAGAGCTTGGTAGCACGTGGAAAAAGTTTGTCAGAACTTTTTATGGGAGTGCGAAAATCGAGAGCAGTGCGGCGGGAAGAAAAAAAAAAAAAATTTTTTGTCAAAAAATTGAACGTTGATCATATTTTAATTTTAATAAAATTTTAATATATTATTTTTAACATTGACTATTACAAGTTAATCGATTCTGATTTTTGAAAAAAATTTTTATAAATAAATATAAATATTTATTTTTTTAACAAGATCTATTCCTATTTATTATTGATATTAATTTTATTAATAATGATTATTTTATTATAAAATTTTATATAGCATCTAATTGATTTAGAGAAGATCGACAGTAATATCATTATTTTATATAATGAAAGATTCACAATATAAATTGGGGTCCTTACGTTTGATTTTATTTATATTCATTAGATTTGATATTATTAAATTATTATTTATTTTAATTAGTACATAAGGTGTAGAATTTATTTCGAATATAATTATGTTTATAGTCTTTCATCCTAATATAGATATCGTACCATGCTTTTCTTTAACAATAGATAACTTGAACCTTTACGTCACCCATTTCGACGATTCCGAATCATCTCTCTAGTTTAACATTGTTCACTGTTGCATAAGCCAAAAAAATATTGGAGACACGAACAAATGCCTTTCTCTCCATCGGTGGTGGCCAAATGAGAACTACACTTCCTGTCCAAGCCCCATCTGGACACATACTAGTTGAAACAATAGGCATTGCCAATTCCATCTGCAACGATGTAAATGCCTCAAACTTATGTCATTCTGATAGATTGCTTTGCAAGCAATAGTTATTTAATTAGTAACGATCAAAGTAAGCAATGTGTCACTTTCCACTATAACACATCTTGACGATGGAAATAAAAAACATGTTTTTATTGATTTGAATTTTTGCAAAGGACTGCTATCATGTTTTTCTAGATTATCAAATTTTCATAAAAATTGTATGTATTTTGATCAAAGATTCCGAATTGATCTATATGGATCATGTAATCCATATTTGCTAACTAGACACACAATAACTCGAAGTTCGGTCACATGATACAGTCTAAAATAACCTCCTTTTTTTTTCTCAATGGCTGTGATTTTATTTTGCTGCAAACGATGCTGACATTGATATCAGCATTAATAGGTCTTAATATCTTCGTTATTACAAGAGAAAAGGAAAGGAATTTTAACACCTTCATCTTTACTATTTTTGCCCTATGTTAGAATTGTACCGTATCACACCATCCCAACTTCCTATCCCTTTTCATCTTTGTTTTTGTTTGGAGGGAATAGAAGACGACTTTCTAATTGAAGATGTGGTAAGTATCATGCCTCATGTTGTTATTTTTAAGGAACACTTGTATAGACACCCCCTCTAACTTTTTATGATTTATATTTACACTCCACATATTTCAATCTTGCCAATTAGACTCTAAAAGCTATAAACTTGTTGTAACATAGCCCAAACATCCGCTTGAAGTTTAACATCACTATCTATGAGGGTGATATCACTAATGTACCCCCAGATTTTTATGTCAGTCTAAACACAACTCTTTGAACTTAGTATGAATGAAATTGTGTATCTAAACTCATCTTATGACAATCATATGTTCATGAATTCTTATAAAAATAGACGGTTGGATTATATTGCAATCAAAAATAAAATTAATATTTAATTGAAAAAAATAAAATTTTTAAAATATAAATATAAATAATAAAATATTGAAGAGATGTTGCTATAATTTTTTATATTTTTAATTACTTACTCTTTTTTTTCTTTATCTTCAACAATTAAGATTTTCTTAAATAGACCATGATAGCACAAAAGTTTAAGTGGCCGCTAAACATATTAATTGGTCAGCACACCTATAGAAAATTATTGCGAAGCTCGGATATGTCTTTTTCTGAAGAGCCAGAGGGAAAGGGTGTTTCCCTCGAAGTTCATTCATTTAGTAAAGATTATTTACAGGACGTTGTGGTCGCGTGAGTCCCGTGAGGAAGAGATTGAAGTGATCACGTAATGAGTGACATGGGAACGTGGGGTAGGATACTGTGAGAATCATATATATATATATATATATATATATATATATATATATATATATATAATAATACTTTATGAAAGGATATCATGGTGTTGTCAATTTAATTTTTTAAATAAATTTGATTGTGCCACGTGGATAGAAGAGCATTGAACCACCAATTTAACTAAAGACTTCCTCTTCTCCTCTCCCTCGCCATCCTCTCTCCCTCTCTCCGCCTCCCAAGATGAGTGGCGGCTTTAGGGTTTCGATCCCCTCCAACGTGACCTCCTCCCCATCCTCTCCTGTGCCGTTGTCGGTTGCTGCAACCACAACTCCGTTGGAGGTATCGATACCTTCCTCCTTTCTCTATTTCTCTATATTATATAGATCTTTAACCCGCATGAACACATAGAAAGACGCCTCCTTTCGTTCTGGAAAGTTTATTTTCATGTGGATGTTCGTCTTTTCATGTGTTTTTATATAGATTAAGTCAATTTACAATCCACAAATCGGCATATGTTTGATTCTTCAAGAAGGGTTTCGTTCCCCTCCAACGTGACCTCCTCTCCATCCTCTCCCATGCCGTCGTCGGTTGATCCAACCACAACTCTGTTGGAGGTATCGATACCTTCCTCCTTTCTCTGTTTCTCTTTATCATATAGATCTTTAACCCGCATGAACACATAGAAAGATGCCTCCTTTTGTTCTGGGAATTTTATTTTCATAAGGATGTTCGTCTTTTCATGTGTTTTTATATAGATTAAGTCGATTTACAATCCGCAGATCGGCATGTGTTTGATTCTTCAAGAACAGTTGTTCTTTGAAGCTGAATTTTTTATTTATGTTTCTGTTTATTTTGAATATGGTCAACTCTTCATATTTTAGGTCGAGGATGATGACGGTGGATGTTGGCGCAAGGGTGCGTGTGCTCCTCTCTCTTTTTTAAGTTTGTTTGTTTGCTTTTTTCTTTTTTCTTTTTTTTTTGTACTGAAGATTGTTCTGGATTTTGATGCGGTGACAGGAAGCGCTGTCGTGGATATGTAAGCGAAATGCAAGAGTTTGGGTAATTCGTTTCATATGTTCGATGAAATGCTCAAAACGAATTGGTTCTCATGGAGCGCAGTTATTGGGCTTGTGCTCAAAATGAGAAATTCATGGACGGGTTGGATATGTTCATAGAGAAAAAATCTACAGTAATTTGGTATTTTCTTACATTCTTAATTGCTTATAATTTAAATTAATTTCTTCAATTATCTGTCATTGATTTTTGGTTGAATGATTGTGTTGAAACGTCTTACTTAATGTAAGAAAACAATTTAAATTATTTTAGATTAACAATTAAAATAATTTTGCGTTATTAATTTTTTTTAACACTGTACTATTTAAATGTTTAATTATTTTGTTTTTAACCGAAATTATGTGTTCTTAATTTTGTGATCAATGATTGGATTGTTTTTATTTAAACATGGATTTAATAAATTCTTCCAACACTACATGAATCTGTTGGTTCATGAATGTTTTCATATTTCTTAGATTAAAAGAAAATTAAATTCACATAGAATTTTCCGCCTTAGTTGCTTCGACATTTGTGGTAGATATTTCTTTTGGTGCCATTTGATTAATTATGTTGCTTAGATTTTAGTGTCCTTTACATTTAATTAACTTTGAATTGTATTTGCTTTTTTAACATTCCATGAACAGAGAGATTCATGAACTATCTATTTTTGGTTAGTAGATTCCATGGTAGAAGTCCAGTGTTTGGATTTATTTCAATCATTAAATGTCTTTAGTAATTGTTTCCCCTATTTAAGTCCCATTGATCCCCATTTATTTCTCTGTTTTATCATCTCTACAATGTGTTTGGTTATCCATGTTAACTTGGGAGATTTACATGTTTGAAACATCTCAGGATCATTTCGTTGGGCACCATTTTTTGCTTTACAAAAATGGAATTCCTTTTTCACAATGCTCTTGCTGCTTTCAAAGTACAAATTAAGAGCATTCCGGTGCTTGGTCTTGGAATCTGTACTTCTTCTATTTCTGCAATTACAGAGTTCTTGGATCTGTATTTTGTTTCTTTGGTTTAGATTAGAGACTGAATGTAGCTTATTTGTATCTGATTTGACAGAGCTGTCTTTTGGGTTTCAGACTGTATCTGATCACAGACTGAATTGAATATAGCTTATTTGTATCTGATTTTCAGAGTTGTCTTTTAATTCATACAACAGTTAGAAAAATAATTCTAATAGGTACAATATACTTCATATAAAAAACTAAGTCCAGTAGAAAATATTCATATAGCTACAACAAAGTTCAAAAAATTAAGTTTACCTTAGCAAAAATTTTTTTCACCTAAATATTATTGAAATGTTAGCGTTATTTTATAATCATATTATATTTTTTAAAAAAAATTTCAACTCTACTACTAAACTTTTTTTACGTTTTCAAAAAATTTCATCATAACACATTTTGTTACTCGAAAACCCGTGCATTGCGTGGGGCCGGATGTACAAAAATAATTTAGTCTCTCTTTCGAGGACGGGGGACCCACCGCCTTCTGCTTCTTCGAGACGGAGAAGAACTAGGAGAGGAGCAAGGAGGAGGAGGAGGAGGCGGCGGGGGGAGCGCCAAGGAAGAGGAGGAGAAAGATGATGAGGGAAGCGGCCGCACCGACATGGAAGTCAGAATCCCGTGCAACGCATGGGTCATCAACTAGTTAAAAGGTATTACAAAGGGTTCGTGGGGCTACTGGGCTGTCTGTAACCCAACTATTACTTCTGAAGTGTGTGCTCTGGTGCGCAAGTGCCTGGTGCTTGCAGAGGGCGCCTGGGTGACATACTCACGTCACCTTTGTGGTGGAGAGAGTCCACTCTAGGGCACGAATCAAACATTCCCAATGTTTTGGGGGGGGGGGTGTCCTCAGTGAAGGGCAGCTACAGCATGGGTTTCGTCCCCCCACCCCTTCCTTTTCCACTACCCCAAAAAAAAAAAAAAGAAAAAAAACAAAAGTTGGGCTATCTCCCTGATTGCATTGTTTTCCTCTTTCCCCAAGGTGCAAATGCAGTCGTTCCAATTCAACATATGGTTTCATTTTGTTGTGTCTTTTCCTTTCTTTGGCGATCGGCGACTATTCTATAAATAAGAGGATCACTTCTTTCATGATTTCCATAGCTGAGAATGCTTCAAATCAAAAGTTTCTGTTGTTTTGTTCTTTTCAGATCATCCAATGTGCTGTTAACAAGAATGACGTAATAACTTTACCTTGGTTCTTGTTTGAGAAGCTCTAGAACCATTCCTTCCAAATTTGAGTGATGTTGCATGGCAAATTTGGGTGTTGTAATCCATTGGTTGTGAATACCCATAGCGTTCTGAAGTAAGAGCAGTTCAGCAACAAATGATCTACTGTTTCATTGTAGTTGTGACAAAGCTGACACAACGGATCAACTTGCATTCCTTTTTTTCTTGAAATGAGCCAGCCATTCAAAAAGCTTAACTTTCTCAAGGAGTGGCAGTTTCCAAATAATCTTCCCGATTGCATGGTGCACCCTGCCGTTGATGAGAAAATAGTAGCAATTTTTCACAGAGTATTTTGTTGTTTTACTCCATTTCCATATTCTTTGATCCTCTTCATTTGTTAATCTAATATCTGAGATGCATCTAAGTAGCTTCCGAAGGTCTTCTGTGGCTCCATAACTGAGGGGAGTTTTGAAGTTTAATGACCAGTGCGCACAAGAGAAGAAGCTGGCAACACTGATCGACAGTTGCTTTGCGAATGGTAGAAGATCGGGTAAATCATGGCTTAGTGGTGAATCTGTAAGCCAAGAATCATACCAGAAAGATGTTAATTTACCGTTGCCCACTTTTGAAAGGGTAAATTCTTGAATTGCTTGATGACCCCTTTCCAAAATGGCGTAGCTGCTGTTGAGGTTGCATTGCATGTAGGTAGCAGTAAACACTTTCTGTAGTCTTTGCTTTGGATGATCTTCTTCCAAGGCATTTCTGGTTGTGAATAGAAATTCCACCACCACTTCAAAATTAGTGTGCGATTTAGCATTTTGAGATTCTTGATCCCCAACCCTCCCATAAGTTTAGGTCGACATATCATTGATCAGTTTGCAAGATACTTGATTTGTCTGCATGATTTGTCACCTCCCCACAGGAAATTTTGACATGCACTGTTGAGTTTCCTAATAATTGAATTTGGTAGCAGAAAAATCATCATATCTAGTATACTGAGATAGTGTTGAGGATGCTGTTGATAAGTGTTAGGCGGCTAGCCAAAGACAAAACCTTATGCCTTCTAGCCTGTGAGCTTTTTGTGCAGTTTTTCCAAAAGGAAGTTCCAACTGTGGGCTTTCAATGGTGTGTTATGAAGGGAGATACCCAGGTAATTGATTAGCAGCTGCACAGCAGAGCATCCGAGCAGCTTAGAGTAGTTTTTCATTTCATCGGTTGTTAGGCCAAGCCCAATGAGACTGCTCCTGCTAAAATTAATTTTTAAACCAGTGAGGAGTTCAAACGAGTATAAGATGAGTTTTAGCATGTTGATTTGGTTCTTTGATGCTCCACAGAAGATAATGGTGTCATCTGCATATTGTAGGCATTGAGTTCTCTCCATTGCATGGCAAAGGCCTAAGCCAGTGATAAGCTTGTTTGCCACAGCATGAGAAAGCATCCGGCTTAACAAATTTGTGATCAAAATGAATAACAGTGGGGAAAGCCGGTTACCTTGCTTCAGCCTTTTTTTGCTTCAAAAAGAATTCTTCACTTCTCTATTGATGTTGAGTGAGGTGTTAGATTTAATCACTGAAAGTACCTATATCTCCGCCATCTAGGACAAAAGCCTCTTCTTTCTACCAACTGACTCAGGAATTGCAATGATGCCTTATCAAATGCTTTTTCAAAATCAATTTTACATAATATTCCTTGCTCTTTGGTCTTTTTGCAGTGAGAGATGACATCGGCAGCTGTGATATAACTTTCATGAATCATTCTATTCCTGAGGAAGATTTGATTGAGTCTCTGCTACAAGTGAGTTCATGACTTGTCCAAGCCTCATGGATAGTACTTTGGAGAAAATTTTCATGATACTATTTTCCAAACTAATTGGGCGGAAGTCTTTAACATCTACACTTTCTATTTTCTTTGGTATCAAAACAATTTTTGTATAGTTCAGCCTTGACAGGTCTGTTTGTGAGCCATAAACAGCATTGAAGAAGGCAAGGATGTCTGGTTTCAGGGTCTGCCAGTGTTTCTGAAAGAAAGAGATTGGAAAACCATCCAGGCTAGGAGCTTTGTCTCTTGGGAGGTTGAAAACAGCATCCTTAGTTTCTTGTTCAGTGAATGGGCTTTCTAGGGGGCTGAGATACATATGGTTTTCTAGATAAAGTTTCTCCTATTTGCATCCACCAATGAGTCTTTGTTGCATCCGAAGATCACTGAATAAAAGTCTAAGAAAGCTTTCTGATCGAATGTCAGCTTGATTGTCAAAGACTTTGCCATCTTTTTGTATTTCTGTGATATGATTTTTCCTTCTATTGGATGCACATATGTGAAAGAACTTAGTATTTCTGTCACCTTCGGCCAGCCATAACTGTCTGGATCTTTGTCTCTAGCAGATTTCTTCTTATTGGATTTAAGTATCAAGCTGAATTTCGAGGTTAATTCTTTCACTTCGCTCTTCTGCCGCCAGGTTTCTGTCTTCTTCAAGGTGGTCAATGGTTCCTATTCTAGCTTCTGCATCTTTTTTCTGTTGAAGTAAATTTCCAGCATTGTTTTTGCTCCGTGCTCTCA